>NC_053157.1:224037055-224202055 GCF_016835505.1 Polypterus senegalus
GAGACAAATCCATATGCTTTAGTGATGTGCTTATTTGGTAGTTGCGAAGTCAAACTTATCAGGAGGAAAAATATATATGCAGTATATATGTATTGTATATTTCAGTTTGAGCTCCTCATCAGAGAGTTGACCATACTTCAAACAATGGCCGTGCTTGCTATAGCAGCGAAGGTGCGGCAGTGCCTGTGGGTGAGTTCAGTGTGCGGACACCTGATCGTTTCATCAAACTGATGGTTTGTTGTGGAGGGCAGGGTTTCCCCTTGGCGAATGGACAGGGCGATTGATGAGTAGTGAAATGGTCCCTTGCTGTCATAGGCGCCTGGATATATGCCCAGAAAGCCTTGTTAAAACCTGTGCATTTCAGCCCTTACTCAGGTAATTCTCCACTGCTAACCAGCCTGTACGTGATGCTCATTTATTCCACACCACAATGACCTTCATTTGATTTGACATGATTAAACAGAAAACCTTTGCAGAGGCCATTTTTCCCATATATAGAATACTAGCTAAAGTACCCAGTGTTACCTGGGTATAAATACATAAGGATAAACTATCTTTTGGAAATTCCACATGGCTAAACACAAAAGATGAGTTGTGAGTCAAGATGATGTAAGACCTGTGGTCTTAGATGAGATCCTGCTTTGGTAGCTTATAGAACTTTGCACACAATAATAACAGAGTCCTCCCATCAGCCCCAGTGCACTCCTGCTGCTTGATCAGAATTGTACTCCCCGTGTCGACACTGGTTTTTGGGTTCCCTCCATTACTGTCCTTATCTGTGAAATGCCATACAGATTATCTTTTAAGGTGGACTGACGGCAATGGTCTGATGCACAATTTCATGAACATCAGTTCAGCCGTTTTTACAAGAACAAACAAAAAAAGACACAAATTATGATTGTATTTATGTAGGTCACTAAACCACATTTCAGAGAGTTTTTTATTTAAATTTGATAATTATTCAGTTTTTACTGGTACAAAGAACATTTCTGAGAAGATTCACATAGCCCTGAGAGTGAATAATTACAGAGGCTAATTCATTTGATTTCAGTGCTAACTCTAACAGTGTGTCCCTCCTCATTCGTTTAGATTGAAGTTGTGCCTTTACCACCTTGCACTGTGATATTGTTAGACTACTGTTGAATTAGTTTCTGTCATGCCTAAATGATGTCATACAAATGAACTGCAATCCTGACTTGTTATCTTAATGATTATACCTCCCAAAAATCTAATGCTACCTTTGGTAATCTAAAAGCTTTGCTGTATGTTGGTGCCCTTTGCTGTTCTCAGTATGCATCCTTCTGCTGATGCATTGTGACTTGACGATGGATCTCGACTGTACAAGCTGTTCACCGAAAACACTGTTAAGAATATTATGACAGTGATGTCTGTTTAACTGAGATAAATGTGTGGTTGCTCAAAAACTTACTTAAGCTCAAAAAAGAAAGACGAAAGATAACATTATAACCATGCAATCAAGCCAGGAGAGCTTTCACAGAAGCCAGGTTTTGCAACTTGGTGGTCAGGTTTGAACATTATATCCCGCAAATTTGGAGCATCAACATGTTTAAATCCAATAGAACAGACTCAGGTTTTGTTTTAGAATACTAGTGGACCACGGCCAAGTGAAAGTGCTGGTATTAATGGATCGGCCTCTAATTCAAAACTATATTGGACTCAAATCCAGTGAATTCAGTTCATTTGTTTACAGCACCCTTAACTAAGTGTAGGCTCAGAGCACTGTAACAATTTCACAGCTAAAATGAAAATTACAAGCTTTAATATGACCAATTATGGAGCTACTCAGAAAAGCTGAAATATAAATTTACAGCCACTACTGGAAATCATTCCCCCATATTGTTAAGAACAAACAAATGGCTGATGACATAAAGGCATTTTATTGCAGGTTTGAGGTCACACCCCACAGTGGCTCCAGCTACCCAGTATACAAACAGTCCAGAGCTTTCACCTTCTGCCATTCAACCTGCACTAAATATCTGTGAAGAAGATGTATACTGGCTCTTCAAAGGACAAAAAATCAAAAAAGCAGCAGGTCCAGATGGTGTCTTACCCTCCTGCTTGAAAAGCTGTGCTGATCAGCTGGCTCCTGTCTTTACATGGATTTTCAACAAATTATTAGTTTTGTGTGAAGTTCCTTTATGCTTCAAGCAAGCCACAATCATATCAACCCCAAAATAATCACTGGACTAAATGATTGTAGGCCTGTTACTTTCATGTTTCTGGTCAGGGAAACAATTGAGAGACTGGTGTTAGTTCACTTGAAGGACGTGACAGTTGGACTGTTAAACTCCTTTTAGTTCATACAGGTCAGTGGATGATGCAGTCAGTATGGTTTTACATTGCAACATCTTGACAACCCAAGGGCCAGCACAAGGATTCTAACTGTGACTTCAGCTTATCGTTTAACACAATGCTCCCCAAACTCCATCACTTTGAACTCACCCTGCCTTATGTCCCTGCCTCCACCTATTGGGATTACCAATTCCCTGACAAATATGAAACATCAGGGGAAACTGGGGAAACTCACCTCTAGCTCCCACCCAATTGGTGCCCTCCAGGGATGTGTGCTGCTACACATCAGGGCAGGCAGCATAGTGGTGCAGTGGTTGCGTTTCTGCCTCACAGTAAGGAGAAATGCAGTGAATTGGCGATCCTAAATTTGCCCTAGTGTGTAATTGAGGTGTGTGTGTGTTTTTTTGCCCTGTAATGGATTGGTGCCCTGCTCAGGGTTTGTCCCTGCCTTGCACCCTATGCTAGCTGGGATAGGATCTAGCAGACCCTCATGACTCTGTTCAGGACTAACAAGGTGTTGTGGAGTACAAAATCTGTAAATTTTGGTCTATAGTTTCATTATATTTTATTCAAGATAAAACAACAGATGAACTTAATACTTGCATGGATAGTTAAGATCAAAGACAATCTGTTTTTCTAAATCACAGTTTCATTTGTTTGAACTGACCAGCAATACAGGAGACTGTTTAGTTTATAACCTGGGCATCTGGGACAACAAGTAGCTAAATGGGTTTACAGCCTGGGAAAGGCAGACATGCTAGTAAGTGTCTAAGCAATATCAAAAGGTTTTATTGCTTGGGAAAATGGACGAGTGAATTCATTCATCACATTAACAGCCAGCCAGTTGGAATATCTAATAATTACATCTTGCAAAACCCCCTGGTAGAATTTTATAAAAAATATGCTTCGTCTGAAGAATGACATCAGAAGAAGACGAAGACGTCAGGAGAAGAGAACAGTGTTACGTCAGAAGAGGGGGCTGGCAACGTGTGGCCATTTCCATCTGATCATTAGAAAAGCATCTCATGAACAACTACAAGTGCTAGATCAGAAGCCTCCTAGGACATTCATCCTTGTCATCTTTAACTTGTTCTGAAACTTTTTCGAAACTTTTTCTAAATATATATATCCAGACTTTACTATCAGTCCTCTTTTCTATTATTCTTTGTTCTGCTGGTATTATTATTCCTGTAATAAATACCAGGCCGCATTTAACTTTCTATGCTTTATCTTAATGTATAGAGTGATTGAAGTAATAAGGTAGATTTCTTTGAGCACTTGGTGCAGCCATAGGTTTGTCATTACCTCTGTGCTGCGAGGTTTACTAAGTCTGTGAGTGAGAGTTCCACCCCATAGTAGGGAACAGTACATAAAGTTAGGCATTCTTGGCTGATAAATGGCCTATAGTCAAGGATGCTGAGCCTTTGTATGTTTAAATCCATTCTTTAAGACCCAAAGTGATATTCAGGTCTGAGATCTATTTAAAGCATTGAATGTTGTTCATGCCAATAATAAGTAAGTCTCTTGAAGTGCTGGGAGAGTGACAGGTTGCGTTATTCCTAAGGCACTTGTGTGGTTTAATGTGCAATAGGTTAACCAGCTGTGTGTGTGTGTCATTCACAGGGCACTGTTGAGTTTCAGTGTGCATGCGTATAGCTATGTATGTGTGTGATAATCTTAAGGTGCAACAATAGACCAACCCGGTAACAAATTTGATGAGTACACTTACCCCTAGGTAAAGGGTAAGTAGAGGGATATAATACACCACATTAGAAAATGACTGACTAACCTCTAAGGACCCCTCTGTCAAACTCCTCAAATATGTGGACAACATTAATATTTTGGACTCATCAAGAATGGTGACAAGTCTGCATACAGAAGGGAGGGTGAGTAATTAGCCTTTCAGTGTGGTGTGAACAATCTGGAGCTAAACATGCTCAATACTGTGAGGATAACAGTGAAATTCATGTGGGGCCCTCTAATATTACTTCCCCTCTATGTACTTAACAATAAGGTGCCAGATGTAGAAACCTTCATGTTTTTGAGTTCTGTAATCACCAGGGGCCTCATGTACAAACGGTGCACACGCACAAAAATGTTGAATACACCTGTTTCCATGCTCACATTGTGATGTATAAAAACTAAACTTAACGTAAAACCATGCACATTCTCAAGCGAGGTCAAACCATTGTGACACAAGTTTTTGGCTTGATTTTGCAAACTGGCAGCACCCAAAGCAGTGCTACTGTCCCTGTGTGGTTTCCCTTTGTTTAATTGATTCACATCCCGATGCAGCTTTATCAAATACACTGACTTTAACCGCATATCGTTTTTCAGTTTAAGGCATCTGATTGTAATAAACCTGTAACAAAATAATGGTGCACGGAATGGCCAAACTATTCCAAATACCATAGCTGCTTTAGCGTTGTTACTCTCAGTGCACCACTCAGTGTATTTTAACACACACGATTGTGGAATTGCAGCACTACACCAGCTGATTGGAAAGCTCTATGGCAGATTGTGTCAAGAGTGGAGAAAATTATCAGGGTTACACATCTAGCATACAGCCATGCACACAGTCTATATGAATTTTTCCAATTCGGCAAACACTTCAGAGCATTTCCTGCATGATCCTCGCAGTTCAAAAACAGTTTCATCCCAAGAGCTATAAACGCACTCAATCAGTCCATCAAGTGCTTCTGTCTAACTGTTTGTACTTATATGTACAATTACCTCACTGTAAACTTGCATTACAGTTGTAATATTGCACAACCTGAGCCACTTATGCTTTCATAGTGTATATTTTATTAGTGTTTTTGTATTTTATTATTATTACTATTAGGATTTGCATATTGAATCTCATTGTAACATACCATAACAATAAAGCAATTCAATTCAACAGGAGAGAGCGCTGTATTTACAGATGATGTCTGCCTGTTAATTTAGATTTCCAGGCGTTATCTTCTTGGAGCTCTTGATATCATTTTTAAGATCAAATGCAGTAAAGTATATATATTACATTATATTGATACATCCATCCATTATCCAGCCTGCTATATCCTAACTACAGGGTCATGGGGGTCTGCTGGAGCCTTTCCCAGTCAACACAGGGCACAAGGCATGAAACAAACCCTGGGCAGGGCACCAGCCCACTGCAACAGATAGATTTTCAACTTAATTTAAATAATACAGTATATACCATTAATAATTAAACATATGGGCATGGTGGCGAAGCAGTACTGATGAGCTGGCACCCCGTTCAGGTATTGTTCCTGCCTCGAGCTGTATGCTTGCTGGGACTGGCGCGACCCTGGATGGATAGATGGATGGAATAATTAGACATGTCTTGATGGTCCTACTGATCTTCGTTCCTCTTCTCTCCAGAGCATATCTCCACCTCTCCAGTGTCTTCTTAACCTGCTCCCTACTCTCACTACAGATCACAATGTCATCAGTAAACATCATAGTCCACGGTCTGTCTAATCTCATCTGTCAACCTGTCCATCACCATTGCAAATAAGAAAGGGCTCAGAGCTGATCCATGATGTAATCCCACCTCCACCTTAAATGCATCTGTCACTCCTACCACAGACTTCACCACTGTCACACTTCCCTCGTACATATCCTGTAAAACTCTTACATACTTCTCGGCCACTCCCGACTTCCTCATACAATACCACAACTCCTCTCGAGGCACCCTGTCATATGCTTTCTCCAGGTCCACAAAGATGCAATGCAACTTTTTCTGGCCTTCTCTAAACTTCTCCATCAACATTTTCAGAGCAAAAATTGCATCTGTGATGCTCTTTCTTGGCATGAAATCATCCTGCTGCTCACTAATCATCACCTCACTTCTTATCCTAGCTTCCACTACTCTTTCCCATAACTTCATGCTGTGGCTCATCAGTTTCATCCCCCTGTAGTTACTACAGTCCTGCACATCCCCCTTATTCTTAAATATCGGCACCAGTACACTTCTTCTCCAGTCCTCAGGCATCCTCTGACTTTCCAAGATTCCATTAAAAAATCTAGTTAAAAACTACTAAACGCCTCCATGCTTCCACTGATATGTCATTTGGACCCAACGACTTTTCCATTTTTCATCCTCATCATAGCTGTCCTTACTTCCTCCTTGCTAATCCATTGCACTTGCTGATTCAGTATCTCTACATCTCTCTACATACCTTCTCTCTCGTTCTCTTCATTCATCAGCCACTCAAAGTACTCTTTCCATCTGCTCAACACACTCTCCTCGCTTGTGAGTACATTTCCATTTTTATCCTTTATTACCCTAACCTGCTGCACATCACACCACATCACATCATAACCTAACCTGCTGCTGCACCTGTGGCTCCTGTTTAATACATGCTTTAATTACTATCATCATGAAAATGATATCAAGCATACATCCTAGTATTTAAATTATTTAGAGAGCTGTAATATCACAAATGTAATGGATTCTGTGTCCTGTTGGCGTAAGAGAAAGCCTGTTTAAGAAGCACATAGTGATTCACACACATAGAGCAAATAGCAGAACACACAGAATACGAAGCATTTAATGTGCTACTTTAATTGGATTTGAGAAACTAGTAAATCAAAAGATTTTAAGATGAGGTTTTTATTCCACTGTGTCCTTATTTTTTTTTTTTCTGTACCCTAATAAGCTTTCATATCACACTCGGACGGTAGGCTATGACTTGCCTTTTCACAGCAACTTTGATATCTGACAACTTCTTTTTTAATTCTGGCATCATGCAACTTTCTGGATTTGAACTTTCAATAAACTTAAACCAACAAACAGTACATTTTTCCTTGCCTCCACTTGGCATTCGCTGAAATTCTTTTTTTTTGCCCATGCTTTTGCCATTGTCTTTTCACAGAACGCTGAACTTAAGGGCTATTGCAGGTCCGGATGCAGGTTAACGACATACTCAGGATGTTTTATTATCATTCTGTTTATTTTTTCACAGCATATATTTCAGTATTTCCTGGACCATCTTGCACTTTGATTGCATATGTTTACATTATATGTCTCTGGGATGTATTTATAAATTGTGTGTATGTCTGCCATGTAACTATACTTGGGAGAGTCATTAAAAAACCGAACCAAATTATCTGCATGCAGGCACACTTGGCCAATAAATGTGATTCTAATTACTAATTGCATCATGGAAATACATAAAGAAACAAATTTCTTAAAACACACAGTAAATTAAAGTAATTGATTGACATAATTGAATTCTAATAATATCTTTCCTTTAACATTATCATTAAGCTTTGGCCTGCTGTGGGAAACAAAAAACTCCAAACAGATGATAAAAACAAAAACACCTTGAACAATTTTACAAGAAGAATTGCTGTATCCTACTCCATCACGAAAAATAGAGACTTATCCAAAAAGTTGATTTGCTGTAATAGTGGAGAGGGGTGTTGTCATTTCAGTTTTTGTATTTAATTTTAATGGTTATACTTTACTTCAATTCTTTCACAGACACAAAATTCCCAGTCAAATTAATCAAAATCCCTGATTGTTACAATCTTTATGTGGAAAAACACTAAGTACTTTTACAGGCATTTTAAATTCTACTTTTAACAGATATGACCTCATTCAGGCAATAAGTTAATATTTGTAAATGGCTAATGTAATCATTGGCTTCAGTTCTTGAGAAAAATACCATATGCAAGATTAGGTATATTATTCTTTGGAAACCAAACCGATGTTATCAGATACTTCAGCATGTTGTCACACTCATCCTATTTAAACCTGTGTTTGACCAGCCACAGAACTACATTTGACCTCTGAAGAAAAACAGAAAACATTTGGTGTCCAATAGAAAAAGTATAAGAGTGTGGTAAGTGGGCAACATTTTCCTGCTTTCAGAACATTTCTGTTTTATTTATGTTAATTTGAACATAATCTATAGAAGTAAGTGCATTATTGTACTTATACAGAATAAAATAAAAAACACTTTTTATATCTGTGAATAAATATAGAGGCATATGTTCTTTAGTGCATGAAGACAGTAAAAAAAAAATTGTTTATTAGGTTTCATCACCCACTTATTTCAACTGAAAACTGCAGTCAGTCCTGACAGAAACTGACACAGAAAAAATAGAAATCAGTTCTGGATGGAATGCCAGTCCAACACAGGTCACACTCTTGAACACACGCCTACTGGGACAACACTATTTAACAACTGAATTACAATAGGTGGATTGGGGTTCTTCAAGTAAAGTAATAAAAGTCTTCTTGCAAGTAGTGTGGTGTAGGATATCATACCTGATTTGTTATATCACACTTTTAACCCATCTGGTATTACTTCAAATACTGCTTTAAAGATACTGGCATTGGTACTGTAGTAATTGTAAATCCAATGCTATCTGGTTTATACGTAGGACATACTCAGAACATGTGACTTAGATGGGTGGGTCCCAGATTAGGTGGGACATTGCCCTGAGTAAAGAGTCTCATAATATGCTCATCAGAAGGAGTGACATTGGAAGGAGCTGATCCACCACAGCAAGAGCTAATCCCTAGTATGACAACCAGCAGAGCAACCAGACCAATAAAAGTTGTACTCACCTACAGAGATCTGGCCAGTCCCAGGTCTGCAAACCTCAGAAAGTAGTTTACGAAGCACTTCTGACACCAGACGAAGGTGACCATCATGCTAAAGAGACAAGATATTCAATGCATCTACCCAGATGGGCCGCCTCAGATTTGGATCTGAGTACTGAAGTGCAGCAGGCACACCTCAGCACCACACCAGTTCTGATCCCTAACAGGCACTTACCACATTGGCTCTCTGATGGTTTTGACTCTACTGGTAGGCGGCTGCAGCAGAGCTACTCCTGTGGAGAACAGAAAGGAGCCCTGTCTGTCGTCTCAGAGCTGCTTGAAGTTTTTTTTATGGCAGCTGGAGAACCAATCCTGCCACCAACCCCAAAGATTTCCCTGCAAGTTAGAGACTGCAAAATAAAGATCTCTCAATTCCAATGACTGTACTAATGACTAGCAACTTCCAAAGACTGAATTAAAGAAGGCTGAAACGGGTGATAATAATGTATTGGGGCTATAAATACAGAGTTTCTCTGCCTTAAAATGTGTCCTTCATCGGTTCTATATTTTTAATAAACTGTTAATTATTGGATTGTTGCTGGTAAACTAATGATAAATAGTGTACTAGACTGGACTAGAGAACAAAGCATTTAAAGAAATTTTACAACAGGAATTTCTTCGTTGCTAAGATTCAAGTTTAATGGACTTCTGTCAACTTGTAATATTTTACTCTTTGAATATGTTGCAGTCCTGTAATAGAACTGAAAGACTTCCTCCTGAAGATTTGCCACACATTTACTCAGACTCGAATTTTAGCCTCTGGTATTGCATTAGAGAGGCTTGCTGAGATTTTAACACATGCTGCTTTTTGTCTCTCTTCAGGATCATGAGTGGAATGAAGATGCTGATTGCACTCCAGCTGCTCCTTTACTTTGTCATCTGCTCATGTCAGAGGGAGTGTGCAACTTATTACATTGGGAGTAAGAATAAGAAGACTCTTACTGTCACAAAAACAAATGTAGCCACAGATGCTATAAGAGGGGATGATAAGGTTTCAAAAGTAAGCACTCAGAATGGATGTTTATTCTTCATAGATGGTTCTGTGTATGGTCCAGGAAATAATGAAGTGAATGTGAAAACCGATTATGTGGAGTGCTGCTGTGAGTTCTTCAATAATGGATTTGAGAGATTCCTGAACCGGCACCAGCTCACAATCATTGATAACAATGACCAACACTTCAAGACTGAAATGCAAAAAAGGTGCATCCCAATTGACAACAGACCTGTACATACGTTTGTAGATGCTACAGAACAGCAGTTGAAAGGAATCTGTGGGAGACAAAAAACAGGGTTAATTGTATGAGCCAAGATCCTCTCAATGTGTATGACATTCAGCGTAGGAAGGATGGCCATTACACTAATGAGGGGAAAGTCATAAGACAAACCCAGATTGTGGTAACATGTGAAGATAATTTTCCAGTTCATTTTGTGTGTGTTGTTAAAAGAGATGCAAATTGCAATAACTATCAAATATGCCAATAAAGGAAACAGCTGGGAGATGACTTATCTCCTACTGCCTCAAAAAATTTAAAGCTGTCCTTAACTGTTCTTACTCACTTCAGTCCAGCTATTATTATTTTCTATAGCACACTTTCCTCTGGTTAACTCAACAAAGCAATAAAATGAACACAAATGCCTTCAGTTTAGGCACTGACCTCAATCATAGGCTCACTGTGGCTAATATGAGAAGACTGCTTAAAAATATATAAAATGAAAAAAAATCATAAAAACCTAGAGAAACGTCACTCTCCCTACCCACCCCCAACTAAATTACTCCACTATCATCCACATTTCTTAAAAACTGCAGAGAGAAAAACAGAAGCTATAGTATCTATGATATAGGATAATTTTACACACTATGGAGCCCACCCTGATTGAAACATGTCGCCTGGTTCCAGACCTGCGATTGACATGTTGCTCATCAGGCCGAGGACTGGCAACAGGGGTGGGACTATCTGAGCCAGCTGGCCATAAAAATGGCTCCCAAAAGTGTGGAAGACTTAGAGAGGCACTCCATGTGTCTACTTGCTGGTAAATACTATCTGCACGGATGCATGCCTGCTTGTGAGCCTTGGTTTTGAACCTCTGACCCTGGGTGAGTGGAGAAAGGCTGTTGTGTGTATATGGAGGCACAGAGACAAGGCAGTCATGGAGCTACAGAAGACCTGAGTACTCTGGCTGCCGAAGAAACCAACAGTCCTTTTAGTTGCCACTTACTAACAACATTGCACAGAGTGCTATGCCCATACCTACATCTTTTACAACCCAAGATTGCTACAACATTCAATATTTTTTCTCCAGATGCACTCTCTTATTTACTTCATGTAACATTTCAGTTTTTTAAACATTAGCAAAAATGTATAAATACTGTCTACTAAATGTTCAACACATTAGCTATAACCTGTCATTTTTAGCCAAGGTTGCCATGTGCTACAGTCAAGCCAATTTCCCCCATTTGGAAATTTTACCTCAATTCTTTTAAACAAAATCTCTTAAGTATTGTTTACGTTCTTCCAATCTTAATACATGCTGTTTATAAAAGAAATGGAGCATTGTTTAATTGGAAAAAGGGCTTGTGGTGGTGAATTTTAGGAGACCCAGGCCCCTCATGTACCCCGTGAACATCAGAGGTGACTGTGTGCAGATGGTGCAGACCTATAAATATCAGGGAGTGCAGCTGGATGATAAATTGGACTGGACTGCCAATACTGATGCTCTGTGCAAGAGAGGACAGAGCCACTATACTTCCTTAGAAGGCTGGCGTCCTTCAACATCTGCAATAAGATGCTGCAGATGTTCTATCAGACAGTTGTGGTGAGTGTCCTCTTCTACGCGGTGGTGTGCTGGTAGGCAGCATAAAGAAGAAGGACACTTCATGCCTGGACAAATTGGTGAGGAAGGCAGGCTCTATTGTAGGCATGGAGCTGGACAGTTTGACATCCGTGGCAGAGCGACAGGCGCTGAGCAGGCTCATATCAATCATGGAGAATCCACTGCATCCACTGAACAGGATCATCTCCAGACAGAGGAGCAGCTTCAACGACAGACTGCTGTCACCATCCTGCTCCACTGACAGACTGAGGAGATCATTCCTCCCTCACACTATGCGACTCTTCCTTATACAAAGTTATTGTCAATGTTATACCTGCATTGTTATTACTCTTTAATTTAATATTCTTTTTTATCAGTATGCTGCTGCTGGAGTATGTGAATTGCCCCTTGGGATTAATAAAGTATCTATCTATCTATCTATCTATCTATCTATCTATCTATCTATCTATCTATCTATCTATCTATCTATCTATCTATCTATCTATCTATCTATCTATCTATCTATCTTATGAATAGCAAACACAAACATGGTGAAAGTTTTGTGAGACCTCCCAAATAGGCCAGGACCTTCATCAGCATGTGAAAAAACTCATCACAAGTCAGTCAGCTCCTAACTGCTACCTTCACGCTGTGGCCTACACAGGCCCAAAAATGGGGAGCTGGCTTTCAACATTCAAAATACAGAAAAAGGCCCATTGAAAGAAAAGAAACCATTAAAACCACTGGTTTGAATAAACTCATTACACGTGGAATATTGCTTTGCAATTAGGAGACCTGGGTTCGCTTCCCAGGTCTTCCCTGTCTTCTGCCCATCCCACTTATCCACTCTATTCTCCCTGTGTCTGTGTGGGTTTCCTCCCATAGTCCAAAGACATGCAGGTTAGGTGCATTGGCGGTCATAAATTGTCCTTAGTGTGTGCTTGGTGTGTGTGTGTGTGTGTGTGTATGCGCACTCTGTGGTGGGCTGGCACCCTGCCCAGGGATTGTTTCCTGCCTTGTGCCCTGTGTTGGCTGGGATTGGATCTAGCGGACCCCCATGAACCTGTGTTAGGATATACGGGTTGGGTTATGACTGACAAACTGACATGGAATAATTTATAAATGACAATATTTATTGACAAAAGGTAAAATTAGCAAAATATAAGAAAACATGCTCAAAGAGCAAAAACAACTCCAAAGTAAATTCAATGATGCACTGCTGAGATCCTGTCTGCGATTTATTAGATTAGATTAGATTAGATAGAACATGCATGAAGAAATTTGCCATATTAAATAATCTGCATCACTGACATCAGAGTGGCCCCACCACAAACACACAGACTGGACACACATTCAAAGTTACTATGAAAAAATATTAAATTATAAACAAATACTGTATAAGAGAAGTTACATAAAAATAAGTAAAAAAAGCCACAACAAAATAATGAATGAATACAAGCCAGGAGAAAACCTCTGTAACAAAACAGTCACCTGTACAATTAAATTATGTATTACATCTGCATTACATTGTCTGAGCATAATGTCTTATGTGACCAAAATATTGGTATCCTGTACATTGCTAAATCCTTTCCAGAGATTGTTGCTGCCTGTATGACAGTATGTGCCATCTTGTATTTATAATCGATGTCCCTTTTGCTCATGTTTAACACTTTGCACTTAAGTGCTCAACCAGTTTTGAAGCGTATCAAGGTCTTTTTGCTGCCTCCTCAGTATCAGCTATCCCTTAAATTTTAGCGTCATCTATGAATTTCATACGTTTACTAACTTTACCTGCAATCAATGTCATTAATATTAAAGGAAAATGTAACAGAAGTTCAATAAATAAATATTATTCATTTATGACAAACAACAACCACTTCTCAAATACACACCAGAATGACGATAAAGAAAAAAAATCACGAGTGTTCCCCCCTAGACTTTGTTGTATACTTAGATATGGGGATGGATATTTGAGGTGTAAACTGCAAAACAATGATTATATTTCATATTATGTACATTAAAGAACCATACAAGATACAAGAAGTTTATTGTCATATACAAAGTAAAAACACATGTTAAAACCATCAACAACAAATCAAATCAAATGAATAATATATTGATCAATTATTATAAAAGTAAAGTTGAATAAAGCTCTGCAGAAGCATGAATAAAAAAAGTACCACTTCTGATTAGCAGAAAAGCTCAAAAATTTATAGAAATCTATGTTTTGTACCTAATACTTGTATGCAAAATTTGGTTGACCTAAGTGAAAGCGTACTTAAGTTATCAAGCTTACATACACACACAGACATAATTCCAAAAATGGTATTTTCAGACTCAGGGATGTCTAAAGCAAAAAGATTCATCAAAATCTCAAAATTAAATTTTTTGGATGATTCCAAAACTTTCCCTATACTTCATATATGAGAACGTAAAACCTAAAAAGAAAGAAAATGTCTGATTTGTTGAAAGATAAAAAAGGACAGTCCCTGTCCCAGGCATTATGTAGACACATTACTGTTGGTGTAAAGGAGCCTCTGTAGCATTTCTTGACACACTTCTGCTGAATGATTCATTGGCTGAAAGGCCTCAGAGTTGGTGTGTCACAGAGAGGATGTACAGCATTGTTCATATTGGCACTCAGTTTTCTTTTCTTTTTTTTGTTCACTACAACCTCCAAGGAGTCCAAAGTATATTGTATAACTGAACCTGCCCAGAGTGCGTCCTGCCCTTTTAATCAGCTTGTTGACTCGGTGGGCCTCTCTTGAAGTGATGTCACCAGCCCTTCCCACCACACTGGCCATCACAGAGAAGATAGAAGATGTGAAGGATGTCACTTCCCACATGAAAGGAGCTCAGTCTCCTAAGGCAAAAGAGTCTGCTCTGCCCTTTCTTATATAATTCCTCTGTATTACAAGACTAGTCAAGCTTGTCACCAATGAAAAACTCCAAAAACAGTAGTCACCCAATTCCTTTCAGAATTTTATATTTTTATTTCAGTGTATTGCCACTGTGCTGGTAAAATTATTTACTTTTTATTAATTTTTTTCACCAGCAATGCTCAGTAAAGATTGCTTCATTTACAAAGTATTTGTTGTTGCATGCTTACCATACAATAAAATCCCCCTGTTTTGTCTGTTTACCTTTGTGTTTCATTTGTGAAACCTGAGATAAGGTGCCATTACATAAGTTGTTTTTATTATGTACAATGTGACCAAGCATTTCATGGTTTAAACGTCCTGTTTGAGAAATGGTAAGTCAACAAAAAAACAGAAA
This sequence comes from Polypterus senegalus, assembly GCF_016835505.1. Lineage (NCBI taxonomy): Eukaryota > Metazoa > Chordata > Cladistia > Polypteriformes > Polypteridae > Polypterus > Polypterus senegalus. The sequence continues at coordinate 224,052,075 of NC_053157.1, forward strand.
AAATAAAACTCATTGTTAAAGATGTTAAGTAAAACAAATGAACAATGCAAGTTAAAATGAACAGATCATGTAACACCCCAAGGTCCTCACCTTTGTCTTTCATCTCCTTGACATTGAGTATCAGGATGAGGGAGGGAGACACAGCAGGTAGAGGTGACAAAAAGGGCATTTATTGTGCCAAAGTTGACATTGATTTTTAAAAAACTGCACTTCAATATAAAATGTACATTTTAATAAACTATAAATAATAAAACATTAATTAAAAGCATGCTACAATTTCTAAAAGCTTAATATTGCAAACTCCCATAAGAAATCTCAAAATGAATAAGAAAGTCCAATCCACTCGATGGCCTCTAAGTGCTCAGCCCTGACCATCTGGACAAGTCCTTGTTGTTCTCTCTGAAACTCAGAGACAGAGAGTTGGCTTGCCCTGGGAAAACAAGACTAACAATTTTAGATTCAAATAGTTTCCTTATATTTGCCCTTAATCTCTTAAACACAAGCCTCCATCATGCTCTTATGGACTTCTCTGATCCCTGGCTTAACTGCCTTCTCTTGATCTACCACTGAACTGCTCTGATCTGATCCAAGTCTAAAGTGAACTGGCCATCACATAGTAAATACATCGGCTTTAATACTGTGTCAGAACACCATCTGCCGGAGTCTGACACCCCCTTACTAGTCACATGTCCATTTGGACTTTATTCATGCCTATCGTGTCACATATGCACATGTAGCAGACTCTCTGCACGCTTTAGTGTCTTCTGCCCATCCCACTTATCCACTCTATGACCAATCACCTTTACTGCAGCCCCGCAATTCAGAAACCCCAAGGCCACAATGGCAGAGCCCTGGAAGGAAGCTGACATGTGGCAGGCACTTGTCTCCACTCAATCATCAAATAGATGCACTCGCCGTATCATCCAATCCAAACTTCAGATGCGTTGTGAGTTTTCACCTAAATAAACCTATTGTACAAAATGAAAAATTCTGTTTGAGTATGAAAACATTGCTTTTATGGGTTTTTGACAATTTCCAGTCAAGTGTCCTATTTTTAAGTGCAATAATTAAGATAATGTAACTTTTTATTTTAGTTATATTCCACAAAACCATCTTGTTTTCCATGAGTGTCACCATTTCATGGACTCTACTGTTTAGACTCCACTCTGGGTTTCTGGGGGGTGAGGTTGTCTATTTATCCATCCATTTTCTAAACCCAATTTATCCTGGGCAGGGTCACAGGGAAGCTGAATTCTATCACAGCAAGAAAAGGCTAAAAAGCTAGAATCTCAGTCCATCACTAGGTGAACACACAGACATGGCCAATTTAGCTTCACCCATTCACCTTACTTGAATGTTTTTGGACTGTGAGAGAAAAACCATGTGGACACGGAAAGAACATGTAAGCTCCACACAGGGCATGGTTGTGTTTGTCGCAATGACTCAATGTTTTCACTGTGATGGTTTAAATACACGTGTGACTCATCACCATCTCTCCATAATGTGGATAATAAAGCCTAAAAACTCTTAATGTCCATGTTTCTCATATATTCTTGATCTTTAATTCTTGTTTCGCCTCCTGACAATAATCTTTTAGTTTACTCTCTGGTTTTGGCTTAGGGTCAAATTTTGACTTTGACTCTTTTTGTGTCTTTTGACTATATCTCATTTCTTGATCCTTGCATTCAAATTCCTTTTCATTATTCAGTTCGCTGGCAGTCCAATGTGGTCCCAGTGGGCACTATAGAAGAGTATATTCTTAAAATTGATGATCTACATATGTTCAAAGAGAATCATAAGCATGTATGAAAATTAACAGTATATCCTAATGCACGTTAGCATAGTAGGGGTTAAGTCACAAAAAGGCTTGTGGCGACATATTTTAAAATTTTTCTTAGCAAGCTGGAAACCACCAATATCACATGACTCGAGGTCAAAGGTGTAAAAAGAGGCTAACAGACAGGCCCCCTCTTTTCCAGTTGGAGAGCGAGGGCTGAGGACTAGAGATAATGGTGGCAGGATCTAGATGCCCACCAGGCAGCCTTGATGGATAAGATAGAGTGCCATGTTCATTATACTGGGAAATAATGGTGGAACCAAGGCTGTGGGAAATTGGAGTGAGGGAAAACTTTCAATAAGAATTGTAATAAATTCAAAATCGCTGTATTTGCTCATTTCTCATTTCATTTGAACTGAAACCATGTGTACATCACATAATAAAGCTTGATTCTTCCTGCACGTCCTGAGGTCTCCGAGTGCCTTCTTTGAACAGCGTATTTCTGACACAACAGCACCCAGAAGGCAAACTGGTAAGCACAACCATACATTTTCCAATCTCCTAAAATGACAGTGACTTTCAACTCATTTAATAAAAATATAATTACTATAATTAATAAAAATAATTACAAACATTATTCTGTGAGGTGCTTCCTCATAGATCAACAAAACTTAAAAGGGAAAATATATATATACAGTATATATTTCACAACAGTGTGTCACATGAGCATTGGGTGAGTGAGTTCACAGATGCAGGAGCAGCAAAGGAAAGAGTGGGCTGGAGGGACATGTAGTGAAGCTCTACGATGTTCAATGTAGCGATCACAGACTCCCAGAAAATAGTGTAGTTGTGGACATACCATACCATGAGTAAAAAATATAAGGGAAAAGTGGTTTATGTAAATAAATCTATAGTCCAAAAATAAAGTCAGTATATCATACAACAAAGATCGATGTGGAAGTGTTAAGAACTGAGAAACATGTCTTGGCAGGCTGTTGTAGGGTACAAAATCTGTAAATTTTCTTTGTAATTTTCGTTATATTTTGCTCAAAACAACATCAGATGAACTACATTCAGGACAAATCAAAGCATATCCTCTTCCTAGTTGTACCTCACTTTTAAAACAGCCTTTCCAACAAATAAAGGAAAACAGTGAATTCATTCATCATATTGACAGCCAAGCCAATCAGAATATCTAACAATCACACTTTGAAAAACCAACCGGTAGAATTTTATAATAAACATGCTTCGTCTAAAGAGTAACATAAGACGTCAGGAGAAGGGAAGAGAGTGATGGTAACGTGCGGCCATTTCCATCTGGTCGTCAGAACAGCATCATGAACTACGAGTGCTAGATCACAAGCCACCTGCGACATTCATCCTTGTCATCTTTACTTTCTCGTAAGCTTTTTCTAAAGGCTATATATATATCCAGACTTTACTATCAGTCTTACTGTATTTTCTATTTTTCTTTCTGTTGGGCTGGTGTTGCAGAATAATTAAGGTTACTTTGAGTGAAGAGATAAACTAGTTTTGATTCACATACAGTTTTGTAAATGTGACAGTAAAATTTATTTTGCTTCCCATTTATGAATTGTTATGCTATCAAGGACTAGCTGGAAGAAACAAAATCACCAGGGGCTTAATGTATAAATGGTGCATACGCACAAAAATGTTGCGTAAGAATGTTTCCACATTCAAATTGCGATGTATAAAACCTAAACTTGGTGTAAAGCCACGCACATTTCCACGGTAGCTCATACCCTGGCGTACGCAAGTTCTGCGCTCGGTTTTGCAGACTGGCGGCACCCAACATCAAAGTAGTGATACTGTTCCAGTGTGGTTTCCCTTTCTTTTTTAGATCCACATCCCTGATGCGGCTTTATAAATACACTGAAATTAACCGCATATTGTTTATTAGTTTAATGCATCTAATTGTAATTAACATCTAACAATATAATGGTCCATAGAATTGTCAAACTATTCTAAATACCATAGCTACTTTAGTGTTGTTACTCTCACTGCACCTTCTTCTTCTTCTTTTAGCTGCTCCCATTAAGGGTTGCCAGAGCAGATCATCTTTTTCCATTTTACTCTCACTGCACCACTCGGAGTATTTATATCACTGTATCTGAGTGGGGAATCACAGCTGGACAGCAGCTGATCCGAAAAAGAATTATCGGTATACAGCATCAAGCACACGCTGCTTCAGCCATGCTGTCTATTGTACTGCTCTCATACGGCAAACAATTCAGAGCCTTTCCTGTTCGGACCTCGCGGTTCAGAAACAGTTTCATCCCAAGAACTATAAACACACTCAATCAGTCCATCAATTGATCCTGGTAGAACTGTTTGTACTTTTAAGTACAATTACCTTACTGTAAACTTGCAATAGTTATAATATTGCACAACCTGAGCCACTTTATAAAGCGCATATTTACATATGATGACGATATAATTTTTAAAATGAAATGCAGCAAAATATGTTTATTATATTATACAGATAAAACTTTAACTTCATTTAAATAATCTATATTATTAATAATTAAACATGTGAAGACACGGTGCCGCAGCACTAGCGAGGAGCTAGTGCTCTGTTCATGGATTGTTCCTGCCTTGTGCTGTATTCTTGTTGGTGCTGGTGCGACACTGGAAGGATATATGGATGGAATAATTAAACATGTACTACAAAGATATTTCAATGTTCCTTAAAAGTTTTGAAGAATTGGCATTTTAAGCTTACAGATGGCTTAATGTCTATTACAGAGCTAATTGTGTGGTGATTGGGTATTTGGAGAAAGAAATGTAACTGGAGGTTAGTACGTTTGAAAGAGACAATACTGCTACAATAAATTATTTCATCGAAGGTCGCACATAGCGCAGCAAGCATCTTGCTTGAGGCATGAACAATCACTGCGCCACCATATTTCCAAGTTTAATAACATGCTTTAACTCCTATCATCATGAAAATGATATCACGTATACATCTCAGTATTTTAATTATTCAGAGAGTTGTAATATTACGAATGTAATGGATTCTGTGTCCTGTTGGAGGAAAAGAAAGCCCGTTTAAGAAGCACATAGTGATTCGTGCTCATAAAGCACATAGAAGATCAAATACAAAGCAAAGCATTTAATGTGCTACTTTAGTTACGATGGGATTTGAAAACCTAATAAATTAAACAATTTAAAGATGAAGTTTATGATGTTCTACTTTAATGACAAAATAAATAAAAATAAAATACTGATTAAAGTGGAAATTTAGAGATTAAAGTTGACCTTTTTTTATGTGCCTCTGTACCCTAATAAGCCTTCATATGACACTCAGACAGTGGGCTACGACTCACCTTTTAACGGCGACTTTGATATGTGACTTCTTTTTTATGTCGGGCCTTGTGCGACTTTGTCAACTTGAGCTTTCGAGTTTCTCTGACACGCTATATCACTCGATCAACTTCCTTTTGTTGTTTATACCACTGTTTAACCAACAAATAGTACGTTTTTTTTTGCCTCCACTTGGTATTTGCTGAAATTCTTCTATTTTCTCTCATGCTTTTGCCATTGCCTTTTCACAGAACACTGAGCTTGAGGGTTATTTATATTGATTTGCATATTCAAAGAGGCATAATTCTGGGAGGAGTTGGGGCAGGACAGCAGGAGCGTGCACGTGCGTTACTTGTCACGCTGACCGGGATTTATATAGCGGAAGAACGTGGAAACTGGCGTTTGCACAGATTTATGCATCTGTATTTTTTTGTGCATTAGCACATTTCTGCTTTTGTCTGCACACCATGTTAGAGTATGAATTCTACACACGGTGTTATATATGAGGCCTCAGAAGATGACATTCCATGATTCTTTGTATTTTTTCCCCTGGAATATTATGTTTTTTAATATGAGAAGTCAAGTAAAATGACACTATTTATTGGCTGTCTGAACAGATTACAATATGCAAGCTTTTGAGGCAACTCAGGCCCATCTTCAGGCAGGTGGTCATCCATTTTGACTAACACGGTAACTACTACTAAAGTCATGGTTCTTCATTGGAATGCAGAGTCAAGAATGGAAGTTGTTGTAAAGCTTGCAAGTCCCCAAGTGCATCATTTACTAATGTTTCCAAAAATGCCCACTAAAGGGGGAAATCCTGTCATAAAATCTAGCTAGTGACACAGAGGGCAACGCTAAAACCTTTATAGAAAAAAGACTTGGTATTCAAAAGCTCTGTATAACCAAAAGTAAGCTTCCTTCGAGCATGAAGGCACAGAAGGCAAACCTTTCAAAAAAGGCAATATCAAAAGCAAATAAAATCTAGATCACAAATTTAATGAATAGTCAAAATACAGAGCACAAAAAATAATCATATATCCAAGAACTCACCACTGCCAAGCACATTTCAATAAGCCACAAGGGTCTGTGGGTTGCCCCCACCTTTTTAGGGCTGAGGGCAGTTTGAGGTGGTAGGCAGGTGGCCCAGCCACTTGGGCGACCACCCACAAAACACACGGAACACTGCAGAACATACATTGATATAAAAAAAGTTTAATAATCATTACTGTTATCATAAACGATTAACAAAATAAACATAAAAGTAATATTTGAACCCCAGCTGGTGGGTAACCTTTGCTAAAATACAACAGAAGGCTGACTTTAATAGTTTCACTGTGCTAGTATTGAGTATTAAGTTTAAGTCAAGCAATGTCAGAATAAGAAAGCTATGCATATATCAGCAATTAGCATGCACATGAAGTTGCAGATCATTTGTTTCAATTCTTTTGTCTGTAATAGAATTCATTCATTGCTAGTCTCCTTCCAGATTATTGTTATGGTAGTACCTCTCGGACACATCATCTGAGATTCCCAACCTTGCTTTTCTTGCAGATCCACTTATTGGGAGTGGTGCACTGGGATGATTGGAGGCCACTGCTTGTTACCAGGACACAGTGTTGGCTGGAGTCACTGACGTTCAGGTGAAACCTGCCATGACAGATGAATGTGAAAGTCAGACATCAGAGAGATGAAGCAACAGATTTCTTTGACAATGGCAAAGAGAACATGAAACTCACAAGGTAGTGTTGAGCTTGGCTCCATATACCCAGTGCCAAGGCGATGCGGTATTGCGTCTCTGTAGTCCAATCCAGTAGCTGTCCCCATGGAGTCTGATGTGATCTGAAACTTGCTCCTGTGGAAGACAGAGAGCCATTAATGAGGGGACCAAGTAAAGCAGGATGAGGTCCTCAGTCGTGGTAGGCAGACAGGCTTTTTGAGATTATTTTCTTGAAAAGTTATTCTTTGCAACACATACACACATGCATTCTCAAATCATCTTAATCCAACTCATCTAGTGTGTTTTATTTATTTGGCTAACTGTTCTTGAAAATGCCAATTACAGTTTTTGTTTTCCTCTCCTCCAATGTCATCAGGATTAAGTTCAACAACAACAATATTTATTTCTATAGCAGATTTTCATACAAATTATGTAGCTCAAAGTGCTTTACAGGATGAAGAAAGAGAAAAAGAGAAAATATAGAAATAAAATTAGACAATGCTAATTAACACAGAATAAAAGTAAGGTCTGATGGACAGGGAAGAGAAAAAAAAAAAACCTACAAATGGATGGAGAAAAAAAAATCTGCAGGGGTTCAGAGGCCACGAGGCCTCCCAGGCCCCCTCTAGGCATTCTACCTAACATAAATTGTTTCAATTAGTCCTCATGATTTTCAGACTTCACATGGAAGAATTTGATGATGATGGTCATGTGGACCTCTGGCCTTCAATCCATCAATGTAGGGACATCATGGTGCTTTGATCAGGTGGTGGTGGCACAACGATTAAGTAATGGACAGATAGTCCATTAGCACTATACACAAATAAACTGAACTAAAATAAAATGTTGAATATGTTTATGGTTTATGACTCATTATAAGTTGCACAATTCACATTCACTTGTGATTCTTTAACAAAATGTTTTACTTTCATTATGCATGTTAAATGTTTTATCATGTGTTGTGTATGGAAACATGACAATGGCACATGAACTAAATGGTTAAATATATAATTAATTATCTATAAATAATATTATTTTTATATATAATCAGTTATATATTAATTAATAAACAATTATATTATTTATATACACACCCACAAATATACTGTATACTGTATATCAAATTAATACACCAAATTGCAAAGAAATCATACAAATCAAATGAATTGATTTATTTAAATGGTAGTTAGAAAGAATCGAATCAGTAAGGTGAATCGTAATGCTCATCAATAGACTCAATGTGTTGTATGTGAGACAACCATGAATGAAGTGTGTTTAAAACTGTGTGAGAACAATTGTGCAGCTCACCGAGTGTCACATTTCTACACCAATCCAACACCTCATGAAGGCGGCATTCAAATTAGGGGCAAGTGATTTTGAACTGAAAAGATCCAAGGAGTTCTCGTTAATCTGGTCAGACAGACAGACAGCAAGCTTCTGTTTACAATGAACCATCTACAGTTGAAAAGACTCATAAAAAACCTTATTAGACATATGAATGTGTGTCACATGTGCAGATAGCATGTTGCTTGTCTGTAACATAGACATAACCTGATGCAAGAGAAAAACCTTTCCTTAGCCTCAAATTATACATTGGCATTCAACGGCATCAATGGTCGAATGGTAAATGTGAATGACATGTCGGAGGTGCTGTGTGTGCTGTCTGTTCTTTAATAATGGCAATAGTGTAGGAGTCCATGTAAGCTTGAAAGAATTGGCAATGATAATGAAGAGCCACAGGAGATGCAAATTTTAATAAACAAAGCACCCAACTCAACAAATTTGCTTAAAAATACCACTAGATACACAGGAGAGGCTGCACAACATTCACTTAATAAATATTCACTTGAATAACTGAAAGAAATGTAACATTACTGCCTAATTGAGAATTCAAATATGCCATGACAAAGTAACTGCAATGTTTTAGCACATTGTACAGTGTATCTATTGACCACAATGCTTATATAAACTCAATTTGCTGTTCTTATGTCACATAGTGATGTAATGGTTAGAGTCGCTTCCCAAATGTGCAAAGCCTACAGTGGTCTATGTGTGTGCCTGTCTGTCTATCTCCACTGTCGCACTGCTCATTACAACATGAACATTAATTATTAAACTTCAATTACCTTGTGCTACTGAACTACTGAGTGGACTTCAGCAAGTTTAGCTTCTCTCAGCGTCAAGTCTTTTGTTCAGACTCTTTTGCTCTTTTTCCCTGAAACCCCGGTAGTGGTTTAAAATGCACGGACTGGAGAAATTGGGGGTAGGGGTTTTAGAATGAAGCCATGTCGGTGCAGCCTTTGCAATGTAGGCTTTTTGCTGATATTCACTACACACTTTTTTATTTTTTACAGACGTGTATTCTCGTTTGAGAACCATCCCTGGCCCCATGAGACTATTGTCCTCCCTATACCTTGGCTCAGCTAGGTGCAGCCTGAACTTTTCAGTTCCACCTTGGGGGCTTGAAGGCTGAAGCCTTTTAAAGTGACCCATTGATTGATTTTTTATGAAATATTAAAAGGTGTGTGAATTTGTACATCTTATAACTTTTAAGTAGCCCTCACCTTTATTTATTTATTTATTTATTTATTTATTTATCTATTTATTTGGCACATTTATCAAGGAGACCTACAAAGAAAGTTATAACACTAACGGCTCATTTATACTTCATGCTCAGAATGCGTATGCGCCCGCATCATGGCTGCCACGTGTTCCCAGCGTTCATTTGATGCGTCCTCTGAGCAGGTCCTCAAAAATTAACACGATGCGTCGCGAGTTGCAGTACCAGCAAAAAGTCGGGGGGCGCAGTGTGCTAAAAGTTGGAATGTGACGTCAGAGTCTCTCTTTACTATCTACACGTGACAAAAAGTCAATTTGCGGATCCTACGAGATCGGTGTGCACGCTTTGATGTTTGATGAATGGTTCGATGTGGTGAAGCAAAGTGCTGACATACAGATGCATCCGTGGTGCTTTTATATATAAGCGTCGCATATTCCCGATCATAATGACATGATGCATTTTAAAAGTCTGACATACCGTCTTCTGTGCAGTCTTTATTTCTAGGGCTTCCTCCGGTCCTGACAGTAGTGGTAAACAGCAATACATCGCCACACTGAGCACATTAAATGTATGATATTCCAACTCTCTGCACATTTAGAATCCTTAGATTTATACTTTAAATCACTTTCATGATGAAATTCATTAAAGTATGTATGTTACATTTTACAGATAAATTGGTGATTTTGTTTAAATAATGAATACTGTTAATAATTACACACATGTGTGACACGGTGGCACTGCTGTCTCGCACGGAGTCATGTTACTGATATTCCCTGCCTGGAGTTTACATGTTTTCCTGCTGGGTTTCCTCAGTGTGGTCCGGTTTCCTTCCAAAGATATGCAGATTTGGTTACACTAAAATAACGCCAGTGTCTGTAACTGCATGTATTCAACTTGCAATAAGCTGATGCCTCATCCAGGGATTGTTTCTGCCATGTGCCCAATGCTTGCTGGATTGGACACATCCCTGGACTGATGGATTTAATTATTAAACTTCCTTTTCAGAAATATTGCAGTAAGATGTCATCGGAATTTAATGAGTGTTCCAGGCAATTCACAAAAAAGCAAAGCCAAACCTGTTCTCACCATAATAAAATCTCGCACTGCCACCTGGTGGATTTGGTTTTAAATAAAGTACGCGCGCAAGTATAAACAGTACAATGCTTGTGTAGCAGGAGCATCCGCTGCAGCATGTGTCGCGTCGCGTGAAGTATAAACCCTGCCTTACAGAATGAATATGCAAGCATCAAAGCAACAAAGAACAAGATAAAAAAAATTAGCACAAAAATATTTGATAAAAAAGACTCCTAAACAGAAGTAAATTGGATGCAGTATGAATAGATAAAAAAGGAGATCATTCCACAGCTTTGAAGCAAGAATGGAGAAACATTTTTCAGTCTTGGCACATCTGGCAAGAGGAGGAATGGTGAGCAGACAGGCAGAAGCATAAATCAACTATTTAATTTAAATGAGATTTCCACTTTGACCATTGAACAGAAATTGGAAATTTATGAATATTCATTTGTGTTTCTGCTTTCCAAACTGAGTATTTAATGTTGAGATATATTTTAATCCCGTCATTTGGCAATTGTACTGCATGATGAGATGTTGATAGATCTTCATTTTGTGTGATTTTTTTAAAATTTCAATATTTGACTGCTATTTCACCATCACTGGTACCTGAAGTCTAATACTTTTTTAAATGCAATGTTTCCCTCACATGAAGTATACTAGAGACCATCTCCTTCCACAGCTGCTGGTTCTTTCCATGATCTTCTCTCTACCTTGTCCATTGTGTATACATTCATTTCACCATTACTGCCTCACCCAACACCATCTGCACTCAACAACTATGTGAGCCAACCCAGACCAAGATCCTTCCTGAGACTTGCTAGTGGCCACGAACCCAGGCCAATGGATTTAAGCAGAGGAGCAGGTCTCATACTCTTCAGTCTTTATCATCTCTCTGTCACTCACACACACACACTCACCTACTGTGTGGCTTATTAGGATGTCTCTGCCTCTTCTAACAATGTTTGTTCATATTGTCTCTCTCTCTCTCGCTGTTTCTCTCTGCCTGTCTGCTCACCATTCCTCCTCTTGCCAGATGTGCTCTCTGTCTCATGCTCTTCCCATTTTGATAGCATCTTTCTCCCAGCCCCACCAGAAATTTCATAGCAAAAACATCCCCAATATGAGGTACTTGCCTGCCAAAACCTAATGACTTACTGTGAAATAATAATGAAGATGTCTGGGAGCCAGTTACCAGCAATCACTTAGACACCACTTGATTTAAAAAAACTCTGTTTTCCTCCAGAAAATGAAGAAGTGGATTGCAGAACTTTGGAAATGCAATCGATCCTTACCAGCATTTCACTATCCTGGAAAACAGCAAGTGTCATCTGGTGCTCCATACAGGACTGGTTACTGAGCTTCCAAGAATTCCTTTCAATGGAGAAGAGGTAACTTCTGTCCCCGGAAGACTTGTATGTGGTGTTGGGTAGCACATCTGAAACACCTGCCAAAAAAAGAGTAAAACAGTGGTGTTAACTTAGGTGTGTGATTCACTCATCACATGGATTGGTGGGGAATATTTGGGTTGACTGGACACTCCTCTGCATGAATTCATATTGAACCCCGAAAAAGGCAAGAATAAGATCAGTTGGGGGGTATTTTAGAGACTGTAGGATACATACATTAATTTAAACTAGAAAATACAATATTGGTCCACATATAATCTCTATATATATAAAATCCAACATCTGTCTGTCTGTATATCTGTCCGCTTTTCACCCGATTTGGATTGGGTTTTATTCTACAATTTGTTCCAACATTCCGGTTGATTTTGCGACTTTTTTCATCACATTCAGTATCATAGTTCACTTGTGGTATTTATTTATTTGATTTAATCCGAGCGAGACGCAGCGGGCTGAGGGGAGGGGGGCACGGCCCTCCTCATTCATGTGCCAGCCTCGGGGCATATCTTACATCTGCTTAGCTAGCAAACAAGATAACTACTTAACAGATTTAGATTGTTTTTAATTTCTAGAATTTGCTTGAATATTCCGGTTGATCTTGCGACTTCTCTCATTATGCTAAGTAGCATAGTTCTCTTACGGTACGGATTTATTCGGGCTAATCTGAGACAGAGGCTGCGGGCCGAGGGGAGGGGAAAGCGTGACATCAGGAGTGAGGAGTCGGCCTACCTCTGTCTTTTACCTACACTTAGCTGGTGATACCTATTTGTTTATTGATTTTTAAAGTTTCTCCTGTTTCACTACTATGCAGGCGGACCCTCAGGGAACGGCTAGTTAGAACATATGTATGTATTCTAATACTTTATATATTCTGATAACACAGGTGAGTTAAAGTGACAATGATAGCATGTCTGTTTCTACGAAATTTTAAAGCATTTATACATTTTGCTGATTTCAGTTTGAAACTAAATCTTCACTAAATGGTACAGTATGTTGTTATATGAAATGTGAGAGCTGGCTTAGTTGGGGGCAGCAAAGATTTGTATATCATGTGTGGGCCCTTGCTAGATATTATAAGCAGACACTTCTTACTTGATGCTCCTGCTCTAAAGACAAACTGGCCCCTAGACTCTGATGGGACTAAAAATGACCTGTAAAGTGTTTATAGGGAGAGGTTTATAGGAAACTCCCAGCCAAGATGTCAGTGTTCTTGGAGTTAGGCAATGGCTTAAGCAATCGGTATTATAATTATTTAGAAAAGCTCAACATAAAAAGTTGTGTCCTTTACACACTATACAGGAGAGAGGCGGTTGGGTCTTATACACCGAGACCTGAAACACACAATTACCAAGGCCAATACGAAAATCAAATAAGAATCTAAATCAAGTGCTGATCAAACTAAACCTTAGCTTTCTTTAAAGTCTTTCATAATACTATCACCAAATTTCCTACTTTCATTTTTTTGAGTATTTTAGATTCAAAATTAGAATGTGAGCTGTGAATGCTGCCATCTTTTATACTGTGCAGTAGAAAAGCATTTTGACACACTACATCTCTAGCAAAGGGTGCATTTGTCACCAGTAAATTGACGGCAAATATGAAAATCTGTCACTGTCTGTCAGTTTAACAGTCATTATCTGGTTTTACCCCAGTTGGATATTTTCTCCAATCAAAAAGGGTATTGGAGTAAACATTTTTATAGTCGAAAACTAAAAAACTAGGAAGGAAGAGAAGTCAGATAGTTTAATAAACCCTAAAGGAATATATCTTGTGTCACACTGATATTTTTCACTTACCGTGCAGAGAGAAGGAACCGATGTTACATCCCAGGACTGGGTTTATCATGAGCCAAAGTTCTTCTTGGTGAGCAAAAATTCTCAGCACATTTCCCTATGTGTGCCACCTACCATTATGGAATATAACTATAGGATTAATATGTACAAACTGGTGTGGATTAATGAAAATGAAAATTTATTAAATGGCATGTTTATTTCAACTGTTCTTTGTAGTGGTGAAAGTCAGTAAGCAGTATGTTGGTTTTCCTAATGTTGAGCCTCAGACAGTTCATAACGTTCTCCAACTGACTCTTCTCTTCTGTCTCATCCCCCTTGTCATTACACCCCAAATGTGCAGAATCATCTGAGAAGTTCTGCAAGTGACATGGCCTTGTGTTATACAGTATTGGTAATTGGAGGTATAAAGATAAAAGGGGACAAGACTGTTCCTTGCTGTGCTCCAGTTCTGCTCACCCAGGCCTTGAGTCTCACAAACTACACTCTGCCTAACAGATATCCCGTTAACTAGGACACCATTAGGCTCACCTACATATCTCTGAGCTTACCCTTTAATAGCCAAGGCTAGATGGTTGTTAAGATACTAGATAAATCAAACAACATAATCCTCACAGTGTTGGCAGTTTTGCTGAGTGGAAAGATAATAATAGGATGTTGGCAGCATTTTTCGTCTTTCGGCTGCTGCCATTAGGGGTCACCACAGCAGATCATCTTCTTCCATCTCTTTTTGTCCTCTGCATCTTGTTCTGTTACACCCATCACCTGCATGTCCTCTCTCACCACATCCATAAATCTCTTCTTAGGGCTTCCTCTTTTCTGCTTGCCTGGATGCTCCATCCCTAGCATCTTTCTCCGAAAATACCCAGTATATTGGCATATGTCCAAACCAACACAATCTCCCTATTCTGGCATTGTCCCCAAAATGTCTAACCTGAGCTGACCCTCTAATATACTCATTTCTAATCCTGTCCTGTCTTCATTCTCTTCATAGCTGTACTTACTTCCTCTTTGCTAAGCCGTTGCACTTCCTGATTCACAATCTCCACATCATCCAACCTTCTCTCTCTCTCATTCTCTTCATTCCTCAACCTCTCAAAGTACTCTTTCCATTTATTCAGAACACTCTCCTGACTTGTTAATACTTTTACATCTTTATCCTTTATCACCCTAACCTTCTGCACATCTTTCTCAGCTCGGTCCCTCTGTCTAGCCAATCTGTACAGGTCCTTTTCTCCATCCTTAGTGTCCAGCCTCTCATACATCTCACCATACGTATTTCCTTTAGCCTTCACCACCTCTTTCTTCACCTTACCTCTTATCTCATTGTACTCCTGTCTACTTTCTGTACCTCTCTTCTTTGCCATCCTCTTCCTCTGTATACTCTCATGTACTTCCCCATTCCACCACCAGGTTTCCTTTTCCTCCTTCCTCTGTCATGCCAAGCACCCTTCTTGCTGTCACCCTTACTACTTCTGCTGTAGTTGCTCAGCTATCTGTTAACTCTTCATTACCATCCAGTGCCTGTCTCACCTCCTCCCTAAACTTCAACTTGTAGTCTTCCTTTTCCAACTTCCACCATTTGATCATTGGCTCTGCCCTCATTCTCCTCCTCTTTTTGATCTCCAATGTCATTTTAAAGACCACCATCATGTGGTGCCTAACTACACTTACCCCGGCCACCACTTTGCAGTCTTCAATCTCCTTCAGACAGACTCTTCTGCATAGGATTTAATCTACTTGTGTGCATCTTCCTCCACTCTTTTCCTAAATATTCCTATTTACCATATCTATGTCCATCCTTTTCGCAAAATCCATTGTCATCTGACCTTCTGCATTTCTCTCTTTGACACCATACCTACCTATCACCTCCTTATCCCCCCTGTTCCCTTCACCAACATGTCCATTGAAATCCTTTCCAATCACCACTTTCTGTCCCTTTGGTACACTGTTCACCACTTCATCCAACTCACTCCATTAATCGTCTTTCTCATCCATCGTACACCCAACTTGCGGGTCATATGCACTAACAACATTCATCATCACACCTTCATTTTACAGCTTCATAATCATCACTCTGTCCGACACTCTTTTAACCTCCAAAACACTCTTGACACCCTTTCAAATTTGTGATGCAACCTTAAATTTATCAAATTGGTTGGTGCACAAGAGCCATTTACTAAAGGTGAATTTCAGTTGATGAAAATGAAGACTCCAAGTCTTGATCCCTGAATTATTAACTGTACTGGCAGGCTTGTCTGTTTTGTTGGTTCTGAATGCTTCTCCTTGAAGATCTATGATTAATTTTTACTTCCAGGGATTGTCCCGTTGCGAAGATCATCATTGTACAATCATACTGTGAACACTAAATGAGCTCCACTTCAGCAGTGAAGGAAGATTCCCAATTTAGATAGAGACTTCAAGTCTATGATGGAAAAATCAGGACGCTGTATTTAGATTCAGACTCACCACGTTTTGGCTGGAATACCACAGTGACTGCCAAGCCACAAAAGGCTGCCAAGGAAGTGAGGATTAGACAATTTTTAAGGACAAGTCCTCGTCCAGGTCCTAAAGAAATAAGAAAAAAAAAAAAAAAACTGACTAAAAGCTACAATTGTAGTAATATAAACACGTCCTTTGGTAGTTGAGACATTATTGTTAGGATGTTGTTACTCTAACATCAGTTATGTCAATGGTTTTGCTGCCCTGCTTGTTGGTTACTATGACACGATGTGGTGCTGGGAATGTGTGGCATGTGGTCATGGAGTTGAGATGTTTAATAAGAGGCACCTCAGCTACTGTATGTTCTGTGATGAACCAAAGTTTTTGAAACTTATAATCTTGATTTGTTTTCATTTTTAAACTTGTGTTAATTTAATCTTGCATATCCGATTTGTTGCTTTTCTAGTCATATCATTTTGTGCTCTGTTGTTTCGGTGGTCACCATCATATTGTGTCATTGCAGGGTCATGGCCATTCTGTTTGTACAGGGTGGTCTAGATCTAATTATGCAGATCCAGATCGTTTGGATGACTTTGATTTATGCAGGGACGATTCCAGTTCGGCGCAAAGATGATTCTTTATGTCGTCAGTTCATACACTTTTTGATGGTCCAGGATTTTTCGGGTGATTTTCTATGTAATAAACCTAAAAAGTTATTCCGTAATGAAAATTGCATAATTAGATCTGGACCACCCTATAGTTGTAATGCTTGTTTCTGGTTACATTACATGTTGTTCTACTATGTAGAGAGGTTTTTTGGATCTTTAAACTTTAAACAGAACGATATGATATACTTTCTCATTTTGGCCCTTGCACACTGCTTCATTTCTACTGAACTGTACTCTTGTCTTATATTTGGATTTGTTGAGAGACCTAAGGTAGATGTTCATTAATAATATACTGTTCATCATGCTTTTCACTTTCTTTTCATGCTTTGCTCTCTTACTTTATATCTTCTCAGTTAATCCAATAATTATACTGTTTTGTTGTATATAGGTAAGTCCATGCAAGTATTGTAAACATTTACTCCACCACCTTTACTTATGCATATGTACAATTTCGTCAAAAACATTCACTATATATTTTTTTTTTCATGTGGATCTGACACAGTATCTTTTTCTTGATATTTTCCATTATCTGTGAATATACGAGAATGAGGAAGGCCTTTAATCCTTTATCATTGATCTCACACTTTAGTTTCACTGTAATTGTGTAAAAAATGTATTCTGTTTTCTATCCAAATAAGTGCCTTCATCACATCAAAGTTTTGTCCTTCATGAAAGACTTATTTTTGTATGTAATGTCTTTTCAAATTAAATTTTATTTGTCACACACAATTATATACTGTACAATATATAGTGTGAGGGATGAACTGGCGTCCCAGCCTATAAGGACCATACTCCCTTACCTGACCAGGAGGCCTTACTGAAGGTTAGGGAGGGAATAACAATATCTAATTTCAGTGACAGAACCCGGATGTGGAAGGATGTTATGGCAGCTACAGTGGAGCTGGTGTCCCAACAGCCACTGAGCGACACCTGGGATGGACTTGGGAACAGGGAAGGACAGCACAGAGGGCTACAGTGTGCTATAGGTAGGGTTCTGAGTTAAAACATAGCCTCCACTTAGCTCAGGGAGTTGGAGTTAGGAAAAGGAAGACAACACTCCCCTGGAGGAGTAAAACAGGGATCAGAAAAGGAAGAAAGGAAGGATTGTAATGTTGTGATTTGAGAAACAGACCTGTGGAAATGTATTTTGTCCAATAAAAATACCTTTACTCGATCCTGGATGTCTGTGTGTAGTTGTGTCTGGAGTTTTGGGGCTTAGTGATGCCCCATGCAGGCCAGAGTAGTGAAATCCATAGTTACTAAACTCCAAAACTGTGTATTACATTAATATTACAAACATAATATCCATCCATTCATTATCCTAACTACAGGGTCATGGGGGTCTGCTGAAGCCAATCCCAGCCCACACAGGGCGCAAGACAGGAAACCAACTCAGCACAGGGCGCCAGCCCACCGCAGGGCACACAGACATAATAGTGAATAATTAATTAATATAAACATACACACACATGATATATGAAAATTAACAACATGGCATCATGTTGCTCTAGTAACTGTCCTCTATTAGGATGTGGATGGGCTGTGGGCAGAAGCTCCTCCTCACATCTCTGAGCTTGTCATCAGTAAGGTGTAGGGGTTCCCTGACCACATCCCAGAGAAGAGGTCTTCTTTGGGATGCCTGGTATCACTAATAATTTTCTTTACCTTGGTCTGATATTGTTTGGTGTCCTGGAAGTTTAAGATTGAACACCCAGTGATGTGTTGAGGAGACTACACCACTCTCTGCAGAGCCTTGTGACTTCTACACCAGGCAGTAATAGTTCCTGTCAGTATGCTTAAGATGGTGGATGTGTAGAATTTCTTTACTAAATGGGCTGGCAGAATTAAATCCCTGAGTTGATAAAGATGTTGAGGTGTTCTTCACCAAGGTGTCAATGTGCTTTATAGTAAGCCAGGGCCTCTGTGATGTGTTAACTGAGGTATTTGAGATAAATGGGTATATGAGCGAAAAGCAGGACAATTATAATGTTTTACTTGGTATTACGTGCGGAATAAGCACCAAAGTGAGATGAATTTACGTTATTTACAACACATCGGAAAGCGAACAAATAGCACTAATCAGTCAGAAAGAGCAACACTGAAATCATACTGTGAGTCAGACCGGAGCTGCATTTGGGGAAAATGGTGGGGGAAGGATGCTGTCTTTTTAAGGCAAGTCTCTGTTCAAATGTGCTTGCATATAACGGACGTTGGCAAAAGAAATACAGCACTATGAGTGCATGTGGGAGTGTGACGTGCGGAAACGTGGGTGTGTCAGCTGGTCACGTGCACTGGGTTTACATCCATACGGCAGTTCCCCTTCACCCAATCAAAGCAGTCGGCCTTCTCATACTTGGACACTTCTGCCATCTCTTGGCAATTTAAAGAAACATGGGTAAAGAGTGATGTACAGAGACCAAAGCTGCCACTAGATGGCGCTGCGGTGAACGTCTATTGCAACGTGCGGCCATCTTGTCGATAATAAGTACAGGGACATGTGCCGAACATTGTGTCAGTGAAAAGGTGCCCTTTGGGTCACCACGAACATTTTTCCCAACCAAACATACCCCATGACCTTCTCCTGGTTGGTGCTGATCGGACGCCCGGTGCAGATTTGTATGGTGGACAAACAAACATACACACACATACATTCATCGACTCTGCTTTATATATTAGATATAGTCCCCTCTCAATCTCTCTATCTTTATTTATATATATATATATATACAGTTTCTCTATATATAATCTTCATTTTGATCTTGATCTTTGTTTGTCCGCGAATGAATTAGAAGAAGAAGCACTAGATGGCAGTAGAGAGACAGCTAAAACATAGGCATTGCATTAAGAATCTCCTCCAGGCTTATACTACTGAAGACTGTAGTACTCCAGTCACACCTCAAAACACAGACATTCAAATTAAACAAATTGTTGTGGTGTAAATTAACTAAAGAGATCTTCATTTTGATCTTGATCTTTGTTTGTCCACAAATTCTACGCAATTCCAGTTTAGTACGTTGTTGTTACTCACGGATGTCAATAATGTGCCGGAATAACGAAAGGGGTGGTGGACAGTGTTACGCTGTTTAGCTCCTGAGGCCTGGTTAAAGAATGAGATTGCCGAAGATAAAAGGTACGTGCCTACGTAACATGTGAATGAAAGAAAGACTGTGGGTAAAATGAATGACAACGTAACAGCACCTTCCGGAAATTATTATTGTTACGGTGTAGCTGGCAAGTGCTGCGCATCTCACAGTTGTACCGTGGCTTGCTCACATGTCAGTGAAGTGATCCCTATTTATGCTTTAAAGAGCCTGGATACCTACGTGTCCCCTTTTATAACCATTGCTCCGTATATTGTATTACTCTTTGATTGCCACAAAGCAACCTGCGAGATTGGAGAAAGGTTGAGAAGACATCGTGAGAGAAAACGATAGTGTCGTGAAAACGAGACGGACTGTGAATGGACAGAAGCAGAAATGCTCCTACACCACCACATAATTACGATTCGGACAGTGATTCCGAGTAGGCCGTTCCTATCGAATCAATATCCAAAGGTTTTCTTTTGTAATTTTGTTTCCCTTATAAAAAATCATAATGCTGTGCGACGAAGGGCCCAGTTCACGACTGGCAGCCGCGTTTAAACAGGGAGCCCTTCACAGAAAACTTTAACACGTGCAACGTAGTTGGGCACTCATGGCTAGTGTATATATATATATATATATATATATATATATATATATATATATATATATAGATAGATAGATATATAGATAGATAGATAGATAGATACATAGATAGATACATAGATAGATGTTAAAGGTACTACTGATAGATAAACAGGATGCCTTCACATATTTTCTTTTCTCGGTAGATAATTACTTCTTTTTTTTTTTGTTCTTTTTGTTTTGGGTTGGAAGAACTACAGAAGTTTGATTTATTTTAAAGGTAAGAGGAGGTCAGTTTTGGACTTTCTGGTTGAACTTTTGCTGACATCATAGATTTAAATACAGTAAAATAATGGTCACTCAATGAGCCATTTGCAATGTTTATCATTTATATAATATCATTTATGCATATTGTATAAATCCATCCATCCATCCATTTTCCAACCCGTTAAATCCAAACACAGTGTCACAGGGGTCTGCTGAAGCCAATCCCAGCCAACACATGGCACAAGGCAGGAACCAATCCCAGGCAGGGTGCCAACCCACCGCAGGACACACACAAACACACCAAGCACACACTAGGGCCAATTTAGAATCGCCAATCCACCTAACCTGCAGACACGGGGAGAACATGCAAGCTCCACGCAGGGAGGACATGGGAAGCGAACCCGGGCCTCCTAACTGCGAGGCAGCAGCACTACCACTGCGCCACTGTGCTGCTATTGTATAAATAAAGCTAACAAAAAAAAATTAGCTTCTTGTTTGTAACTCCTTCACATGAATTCTAGTGGACATAGCATGACTAATCCTTTATGCCATGAAAAACTAGCTATTTTAACCAAAAATATATAATTAAATGTGAAATTTATATTTTAGCTTGTAAACCATGCAAAAGCCAAGTAATGAACTCAGTAATGAATACTCCTAACATTTCTTGATTTTTTATGTAAGTCCTTACCCCTGAACCTAATGTGATGGAGTGACACGCACCTCTGGAGTGTCCTCTGTTGGGCCTTTTCTTCTTCTCTATATTGTCTTCTTTTTCCGACGACAAGCTGACATCCATTTCTTTTTCACTTTGAGTCTCCTCTTCCATGGCTATGAACTCAAGTGACACTCTGGCTGTTTGAAGTTCTTTCTTGTTGTGCTCTGTGGCTGCACTTAAAGTAGGAAGTTTAATCGGTGAATGTGGTGTCTGTGGTTTTGACTCATTGTGTTTCTAAACATCCTCTTGTTCTGCTTTTGTGCATTATCATGGTTTGTAGACTTCTAAAGAGGAGAGCCAGAGAGAAAAAATAATGGTTCTGATTGGTATTAAGTAAATAATATCATAATCATCACATGGTACAGTCATCGACTAACTTAGAGATGTCGTACAAAGTATCACATACATATTTTAGACATGGAAAAGAAAACTGAATTATTTAGAGAAAACCCTGCAAAAACATCTAAATGTATAGTGACTGGACCAGGACTTGAACCTGGTCCTATTTGGCATGTACTGTTTACATCTAAAATAATTCAAATTAAAATAATTTATGTGTGTGTGTCTGTATATATATATATATATATATACAGGCATTACCTGTATAGTGGACATAAAGAACTTTATAATGCTTTTATCAAGTTGTTCTAGCTATAAATAGGCTGTGAAACAAACAAACAACATGACAAATCATCCAACCATCCATCATCCAACCCACTATATCCTAACTACATTGTCACGGGGATCTGCTGGAGCCAATCCCAGCCAACGCAGGGTGCAAGGCAGGAAACAAACCCCGGGCAGGGCGCCAGCCCACCGTAGGGCTCACACACACCAAGCACACACTAGGGACAATTTAGAATCGCCAATGCACCTAACCTGCATGTCTTTGGAAACCGGAGCACCTGGAGGAAACCCACGCAGACACGGGGAGAACATGCAAACTCCATGCAGGGAGGACTCGGGAAGCGAACCTTAGTTTTTAGTTTACTCTCTCACCCGTTTGCTGTGATGTTTAGTTTTGAGCGACAATGTTGTGTTTCTAAGCATACACAAACAGCAAGCCAAAACATTAATAAAGATGCAGCAATTGTCAAACTTCCATTATTTTACTTACTTAAGATACATATAACAAGTTACAGAAAAAAGCATGCACATTAATACCCGGATGCAGGCAAATCACATTTTTTATGCAATTGTTTGGCTACATAAAATAGTCCTTCTGTTAAGTATTAAATGCTCACATATACATAATGTTTCAGTATTTATTAATCAAACAAATACATGGCAAAAAAATGTAAATGTATCTATAGAAAACATTTATATTGGGAAACCCCATTTGCCGCAGCTACATAAAAATCAAATACAAGTTCAACCTTTCAGGAGGTTTGAATCCTGAGGAACGATCAGCTTTTCAGCGGTGTCTTACACTGTAACATCCTGAGCCTGTGCATCAAGCAGCTGGTCAATATGACTGCGCCAGACTGTATAATGCCCAATCTGTACCGTGTAGGTCAGTAGACCAGTCCATGAGACATTCTTACCGATTGCCATTTCTGATTTGAGTGTCGGTAATCTCTGGCAAGTACTTTTTGTCCAACTTCAAATGTTCTAAGCCAATATTCTGTCTTTGGTTTTTCACATGTTTACACAAATAAGGATTCGGCAGATCCAAGCGAGATCTCAAACTTCCTCCCAAGAAAAGCATTACTTGAGTCTGACCTGTGGTTGAATGAGCTGTAATTCGATAGGCTAGAAGGAAGTTTGCATTTTTCTCATGTAGATCCCCTTTTTCCCTTTTCCATGGCTTTCATAGACTGATTGAAAGACTGAATAAAATGTTCATGTAGACCATTCATTGCAGGATGGTAAGGAACAGGGGTGGTGTGCTTGATACCATCCTTTTTGACAAATGCCTGTAACTCAGCTGATGTAAACTGAGTTCCTGTCCTAAACTGTCACTGAGTAGTTGTTTCTTGAAGACCTGTATGGCAAAAAAGGTGTGGAGTATATCTACTGTTTTAGATGATGTTGCCCTTTTCACTGCACAAATTTCATGCCACTTCAAACGTGTATCAACTACAACAAGAAACATTCAATCATGGAAAGGTCCTGCATAGTCAATGTGAAGTCGTTGCCAGACAGAACTTGGCCATTCCCATGTATGAGGCTGTCGCTGAGTCTGTTGGCATCCTTTGTATAACTTGGCCAGATTCTCTATTTGAAGGTCAGTTCCAGGTTACCATATATACAGTAGCTTCAGGCTAAGCTTTTAATCTTTACAACACCTAAATGACCGTCATGAAGTGCTTCAAGTACTTTTGGATGAAGTTTATGTGGTACAGTCACTCTTGTTACCCAAATAAGGCATCCTTGACAAACTGATAATTGTTTCTGTCGAGTTGAATACTCCAGGAGATCAGCATCACTTCTAGAACACCAACCTTTTATTACTGAGTCAAATAATTGGACATAATGGGATCTCGACTTGTCTCTTTCTGAATTTGAGCACTTGTAATGGGTAAGGGCTCCAGTTGTGTTAGTTGGAAAATTTCAACTGGATCAGAAGGTTTTTTAATTCCATTAAAATCACATGATAGGTGTGAGAGTTCATCTGGATTTCCATGTTATTATGTGTCTCTGAATTAAATTTGGTGGTCACGGCCACCTAAAAACAAAGCCCATCTTTGTAAGTGTGCTGCAGCCATTTTTGGAACAGACTTATGAGGATTGAAAATAGCAACTAAGGGCTGATGATCAGTGACTAATATGAAATGTTTACCATATATTGTAGAAATTGATTACATTTCTTCACCGCCCGCACATTAGGCTTAGACCTTCCCTGTCTATCTGTGCATAATTCTTTTCAGCAGGACTCAGCGACCTTGATGCAAAAGCAGTTGGTTTGTCTGTGCCATCAAGCATCTTGCGAGAGAGAACAACACCAATGCCATATGGTCATGCATCGCCAGGCAGGCACAATGGCAAATTTGGATTAAAATGTGCCAGTATTTTATCAGATGTAATCGGTTGCTTGGCAGTTTTAAATGCTTATGCGCAATCTTGTGACCATTTCCATATACTGTACTTCCCTACTGAAGAAAACAGTTTAGTGGATGTAACTTTGTTGAAAGATTTGGCAAAAATTGGTGGGAGTAATTTACCTGGCCAAGGAAAGATTGTAATTGGGTCACATTTTCAGGTTGCGGTGCCTTCAGGATGGCATCAGTCTTATCTGGGGATTTATGGAGGCTATTCTTATTATTAATATGTCCACAGTTCTCTAGGGAGTCTTTAAAGAATTGGTATTTACTTTTATTGGCTCTCAGTCCAAATTCTGCTGGTCTAGTAAGAGCTGCTTCAAGGTGTGCCGGATGTGCACTACCAGTCACAATTATGTCATCTAAGTAATACTGAGTACTAGGAATGTCCTGCAGCACCTGGTTCATTGCTCTTAGCCACATGGCAGGAGCAGACAAAATCGCTCTGTTATAATGGAAGAGCCCCTTGTGAGTATTAATGGTGATGTATTTTTTAAATGACTTCTCTAATTCCATCTGTAAATATGCTTGGGCCAAATCTATCTTTGAAAAGTACTCACCACCAGTAAGTGAGGCAAAGATATCCCTTATGTGTGGTAAATGATATTGTGACTTTAAAGTCACTACAGATGCGTACAACACCATTTTTCTTGATCGCTCATATATTCATTGCCCCTCCACATAACATATGTCCATACCACCTCAGCCTACTTTCCTGTACTTTCTCTCTGACATCTCCCTCACTTTTGTTGTATGTGTCATTGTGTTAGATCTTATTCTGTCTGTTTTTGTAACCACACATCCATCTCAACATTTTCATTTCTTCTCCAAATTTCATTTCTGAGATCTTATCTGTTGTTCCAACAGCGCTCCTAATCCGGTTCCTCACTCCTGGACAATCCTCACATACTTGTCTGGTACTCCTTTCTTCCCCATGCACCTCCAGACCTTTTGATGTGGGACTCTATCATAAGTCTTCTCCAAATCAATAAACACATATGCAGACCTTTTTGTTTATTCAAGATGCTTCTCTATGAGCTGTCTGAATACAAAGACTGCATCAGATGTTCCTATCCTTGGCATAAAACCAAACTTCTCCTCCCCTAGGTTTGTCTCTTGTTCAAGTCTTCTCTTTATAACTCTTTCCCAGATCTTCACTGTGTATGAGATCAGCATTATCCCTCTATAATTTCCATAATACCGAATATCTCACTTCTCCTTATAAATTGGTATAATCATTTAGTTTTGCTGTTTGTACCCCAATCATCTTCCCTCATCTCCAAAGTTAACTGGTGACTCTACTCTGAATACATTGTGCGCTTGTGTGTGTTTGCTTTGCTCAGAGCTGCTACGGTGGGATCATGCTCCAACCCTTACTCACTTCCATGAATTGGATTAAGGTTGTTTGAGAATGTATCTTTGTGCAAAATTAATGAAGGGAAGCCACACAGTTCGTGATAAGCTCAAGCACCATTGCACAAATGGTGACTGATGCAGATTTGAACTGCCTGTTGTATATTTTGATCAAATGTGGAATTTTACATTGGCAGAGTCTGAAACTGAGTGTGGCAGAAGGTAAAAGTACAACTTTAATTTCTCGACTTTACCACAAATGATGCAATGTTTTAATGCTAAGCTATTTTTAATATAAGGTTTACACCTTCTTTTTAGTAATGTAATGTGAGGAGCACCTACTGCGGTAGTCAGGGCTCTCTGTTTGCCCATATGAAAACCTTTGTCTCCCAGTAGACTGCTTTAGTTAAATCTTGAAAAACTTATTCTTCAAAGAAACTTGTCAAGACAGTTCAAATTTTTGTTCAAACAGATTGTGTTGTACGATGCTTTGAAATATCAAAATATCCCATTGAAAAGTACTGGTGAATCTGCAAACTCTTCAATCTTAAAACAGAGAAATTGTGCTTCTTCAATTACAAATTAGTTCACTATTTTCAATTTCATCTTGAGATCAGTTACCTTAACTTGTATATTTACATCATTTACTCATCCGATAGCTGCTCAGATGCCCAGTTCAATGCCAGGGAAGGGGTAGGCACACACAAGCAGTTCATACAGCAGTTCCCTTCTCCTGCTGCTTTAGATAAGTTGTCGGTAAAAGTACAACAAAAAAATCACTTCTTTGGAAATTAATGGAAAGGGAAAGCAATTGTGTAAGCATATACAGTATATGGCTGAAATGACAGAAATAATATTATCTGCAGATTATTGTTGTAAAGAACTGACATTATCAAACAGTGTTTGAAATAATTAATCACATGGAAAAGGTGCAGCTCCCCTAACTGATATAAACATAGAGTGGGTTTAGAAAGTGAACTGCAGTTGATCTCTGAGCAGAAGAGGGGTCTGTTCTGCTGTGTTTACTTTCAACAAGGAACAAACAGGCTGATTGTACCTCAAATAGCAAGGATATGGAAGGATGAGAACTTGTGCCACAATGAAAGATTTGCTTAGCATTAAGACAAATGACAAAGACTGAGTTGGGTCTTCAGTCTATCTATTCCTGTAGAGCTGTTTTTGCTTCTGTATATCTTCAGAGAGAGAGAGAGAGAGAGAGAGAGGTTAGGAACACACACTGAAACACCGCATTGCCGCACCCACCACATGACAAACCAACTCAGAATCCCAGATTAGGACCCGAATGCAGCCTCAGCAAAACTTGTGTTTTTGAATTTGTCAAATAGATCCCCTTACTTATTTAAAAATAAATCTGCTTATTTTTAAATAAAAAAACTTGCATTAAATGATTAATCAATGGTTCACTGGCACTGCAATTCATCAGGAAAGCTCCAGACTGCTTTCCAACAAATTTGCCTTGAGACACCAAGGCAGATTTTAACTCTCTTTTGGGTGTTTCTTTTATAAATGTTAAATTTTAACAATATTTAGCCACAGAAACCACCACCAGATACACAAATCAATCAATGCCATTTTTACATCACTTGAATTGGATTCTACTGTGTATGAAAGCTATTGAGCCGCCACAAGCCTACTTAAGCTACACTTTTAATAGCATGACATTGTAAATTGCCTTAAAAAAGCACATATTTAGTGTAGTCTACTAACACATGTAATTGCATTAAACTTATCACTGTTATTTTTTTAACATGACCCATTGCTACAAATATTTCATATACAAAAATGGGATAAGTAACTAAAAAAAGTGATGTGCTCCAACTGAGCACACCTGAATGTTATGCCATTCAGTCATTTTCCAACTTGTTTATATTGTTGTAAGCACACTTTGGCAGTGTCATTGCCTTTTTTCTAACAGCTTTCTTCCTTTTAGCACATAACTATATCTAGAGAGAGAGAGCATGGGCCATTAATAGAATTTTTAAATACCTACAAATAATTCCATTGTAAGTATTGATCTATTTCTTTTAAATAAAATGTCTCATTCATCCTTTATACATGTTGTTTATATTGATAACATTTGAAGTAAACGTAAAGCAGCTGAGTTCTGTAATACACATAAAGTGCAAATGAATTGATAACTATTTTTTTCTTTTGCCCATTTTCTAAACCCCCTCAGTCCAGTATTCTGGCCGAAATGAGCTGGGACCTCTCAACATCTTCAAA
The DNA here is from genome assembly GCF_016835505.1 of Polypterus senegalus. Lineage (NCBI taxonomy): Eukaryota > Metazoa > Chordata > Cladistia > Polypteriformes > Polypteridae > Polypterus > Polypterus senegalus. Next base: position 224,080,121 of record NC_053157.1, read on the forward strand.
TCACAGGTGGTGTGCAGGTCCATCACTGGGCACAGTCACTTTCAAAACCAAGTCACAAAGGGATTATTGAGTCCTAAATTGACTTCCCTTTTGTGATCTTAAAAACTGACTACTTAGAGAAAACCCTCTGCAGGCATGGGGATAACACGCAAATTGCATGTAGTTAGTTAATAAAGAGAAAAAAAACTGGAAATAACTGAAACAGTTTCTCATGGGTTTGCCTCATAGTCTGATAAAAGACAGGGAGACAATGCACAAGTGTAAGCTTATAAGACTTGATGATTTGATTTGATGATACTCTGTATGTTCAATTCTTCATAATAATTATTCACAGTGGCTCCAAAATCCATACTGACCCTACTCTCTCTTCTGTTTCTTTTTCCGGTTTAAATTAAAAATAGGTGGCGCCTGCGCCACCACAAACACCTACTCAAAGCATCATGATGCACCAACATTGATGGACTGAAAGCCAGAAGTCTACGTGACCATCATCATCAGGTCCTTCCATGAAAACCCTAAATACAAAGAGGACTGTTTGACTTATGTTAGGTAGATTGCCCAGAGGGACTGGGCGTCTCTTGGTCTGGAACCCCTACAGATTTTATTTTTTCCTCCAGCCTTTGGAGTTTTTTGTTTTTCTGTCCACCCTGGCCATCGGACCTTACTCTTATTCTATGTTAATTAATGTTGACTTATGTTTATCTTTTATTGTGTCTTCTATTTCTCTATTCATTTTGTAAAGCACTTTGAGCTACATTTTTTGTATGAATATGTGCTATATAAATAAATGTTGATTGATTGATTGATTGATTTGTCTGACTCATTGGCTTTGAATAATCTAAATTCACACCACTTTTAGCAGGCATCTGTTCTGCTTGGAGATATTGTCAGAGTGTCCTGAAGAGAACATTTCAAAGTCAAAGTGAACTTTATTGTCATCTCAACCATATACAAGTATACAGATAGACGAAATTGTAACAGTGTAACAACATGACGTGCAAATAATAAATTAAAAATAGAATAAAAATTTAAATGTAAAAATTAAAACACAAACACAAACAAGACATTGTGCAAAGACAAGACAAAGAAGTAGAAGCAATATTGACGTGTAGTTAGCAATATGAACATTGATGCAATGTATGGTATTTGCAATGTAGAAACATAAATATAGTCAATAGATATGTAATATAGTAAATAAATAATAAATAATAGATATAGATTATACAGAAATTATCAATGTATGATAATAGTTGTTTAAGACATGTGTAAACAATGACAGGTCAGAATGTTTCACAGCAGAAGGATATCAAGAGTGTCAAAATACTTAAAGGTCAGTATGAGATTTTCAGTTCTTTTCTGTATGCACACTAGTCTTTGCAGGACAGTGGCTCATGTATAAAAGTTCTGTTTTAGAGGTGGTTGAGGCCATGTGGAAGGTCCCAGGGGCAGCCTGGTGTTAAGGAGTCTAACAGCTTGGGGTAAAATCTCTCCTGCAGCCTGGCAGATCTGGCTTTGATGCTGCAGTATCTTCTCTTGGATGGCAGAAGTGTGAAAAGTCCATGTGAGGGGTGTAAGGGGTCCTGCACAATGCTGCAGGCCTTGCGGACACTGCGTTTGTAAAATATGTCCTGTAGTGAAGGGAGAGGCACCCCAATAATGTTCTCTGCTGTCTTCACTATCCTTTGCAGGTGCTTGCGGTCGGATATGTTGCAGTTGCCATACCAGACAGTGATGCAGCTGGTCAGAACACTCTCAATGGTGCCTCTGTAGAACATGGTGAGGATGGAAGGGGGAAGACTTGCTTGATTCAGCCGCCTCAGGAAGTGTAGTCTCTGCTGGGCTTTCTTGATTAGTGATGAGGTGTTATGTGTCCACGTAAGTTCCTCAGTTAAGTGCACACAGGAACTTGGTACTCCTAACACTCCACATCTAAACCGTTGATGCTGAGTGGGATGTGGGCAGGACGTGATTTTCTGAAGTCCACGATTATCTCTTTTGTCTTGTCAACATTGAGAGATAGATTGTTGTCTTCACACCATGCAGACAGCCGTTTCACCTCATCTCTGTATGCTCTTTCATCATCCCTGCTTATCAGTCCCAGCACCGTCATATCATCCGCAAACTTGATGATGTGATTGGTGTTGTGCGTGGCTGTGCAGTCGTGAGTCAGCAGGGTGAAGAGCAGTGGACTAAGCACACAGCCCTGCGGTGCTCCAGTGCTCAGTGTGATGATGCTGGAAGTGTTGCAGCCCATCCGAACTGACTGGGGCCTCTCTGTCAAGAAGTCCAGGATCCAATTGCAGAGGGTGGTGTTCAGGCCCAACCTGCTCAGTTTTACAACCAGCTTTGGAGGGATGATTGTGTTGAAGGCAGAGCTAAAGTCTATGAATAGCATCCTGACATATGTGTCTTTCTTATCCAGATGTGTCAGGGAGATGTGAAGGGCAGAGCATATGGCATCCTCAGTTGACCTGTTTGAGCGGTATGCAAACTGAAGAGGGTCAAGGGAGGCAGGGAGATTAGTCTTTATGTGTGACATGACTAACCTTTCGAAGCACTTCATTATGATTGGTGTGAGTGCAACTGGTCGGTAGTCATTCAGGCATGTCACTGATGACTTCTTTGGCACTGGTATGATGGTGGTCGACTTGAAGCATGCTGGGACTGACGACTGGCTCAGAGATGTGTTGAAGATGTCTGTGAGGACACCAGCCAGTTGACTTGCACATTCTTTGAGCACAAGACCAGGTATGTTGTCAGGTCCTGCAGCCTTCCGTGGATTGACTCTGGATAGAGTCCTCCTCACATCTGTTATGGAGAGACAGAGTGCTTGGTCAGTGGAGGGAGGTGTTGCTTTTCTCACAGGCTCTTTGTTCTGTGCCTCAAACCGTGCAAAGAAGTTGTTCAGCTCATCTGGAAGGGAGGCATCACCATCACTGCTGTGTGGATTGGGCTTGTAGTTTGTAATTGCCTGAACACCCTGCCACATACGACGTGTGTCTCTGGTGCTGCTGAATTGTTTGTTGATCTTCTGCGCGTATGCCCACTTAGCTCTCCTTATAGCACGAGACAGGTTGGCTCTGGTCACCCTGAGGGCGGCCTTGTCTCCAGATCTGAAGGCTGCATTTCTGATCTTGAGCAGCTTGTGCACTTCTCTTGTCATCCAGGGCTTTTGGTTGGCTCTTGTGGTAACATCCTTGGTAACAGTAACATCCTCTATGCATTTGGAGATGTAGCCAGTCACAGAGTCTGTGTACTCCTCCAGATTGATGGAGTCACCATCCATAGCAGCCTCTCTGAAAATGTCCCAGTCTGTCAATTCGAAGCAGTCTTGGAGAGCTGAAACCGCACCAACCTGCCACACTCTGATGCTCTTGCGGGCTGGTTTAGTGCGCTTCAGCAGGGACTTGTATGCAGGAACCATAAAACGCTGATATGATCTGAACAGCCCAGGTGAGGGTGGGGTAGTGCCTTGTAGGCGTCAGGAGCGCTCGTGTAAACATTGTCCAGACAGCTTCCCTCTAGTTGCAAAGTTCACATTCTGGGAGAATTTTGGGAGAAATGACTTCAAGTTGGCATGATTGAAGTCTCCAGCAATAATGAAAAATGCCTCGGGGTGCGTCGTTTGCAGTTTGCTGATGATCTCGTAGAGTTCCGCTAGCGCCTGGTTAGCATTTGCGCTAGGCAGGAGGTAGACGGCCACCACCATCACACAACTGTATTCCCTCGGCAGGTAGAAAGGCCGACACCTTACTGATAAAACCTCTATCAGCAGGGAGCAGTGTCGCGCAACTGAGGCAGCGTTCATACACCACTCTCTGTTCACATAAACACACAGTCCTCCCCACACGGGTCTTACCGAACAAAGAGGCGTCTCTGTCCGCTCGGAAGATGGTCAGTCCGTCTAGCTGGATGGCCGAGTCTGCAATGTTTTCCTGGAGCCATGTCTCAGTGAAAATAAAGATGCAGCAGTCTCTCATTTCCCACTGCTTGGCCCGCTGCAGCTTTATATAATCCAGCTTGTTGTCCAGCGATTGGACGTTCGCGAGCAGAATGGACGGTATCGCAGGTCTGGTGGGGTTTGTTTTTAGCCGCATGCTAACACCGCCGTGTTTCCCTTGTTTCTGCTTCAGATTGCTGCGCTTGCGTTTTTACCTGCTCATGCTTCTCAAGTCGCCGAATTAAGCAAAGGCTACGGAGTGTCTCTGTCACCTCACTGGATATTTCGGCGCAGTTTCTTCGGAAATCGAGCAGGATTTTCCGCTCGTAAATGTATGCATGCGTACTACAATCACTTAATCTATCATTTCTTATACTAGTTGATAGTGATGTTGCTCGGCCGAACATGTGTTAACACGAACATCGCTATGCTCGAGCATGGCACTACTCGAGCGAGCACCACATATGCTCGTAGCCATGCTCGAGTCTCCGCTCACGTTTCGCAGGTTGGAGACAGCCAATCAAGGGGCAGGTAAGTATTGCCCTCACTGTAATGCCAGTAGCCATGCCAGGTGCTGGCATTACAGTGATTGGCTGGCCGGAACATGTCATCAGGTGCTAACCAGCATGCTCTCGCATATAATGTTTTAGAGCAGTGAAAGGCAACCTTTTTCGAGTTGCTGCGCACTAAGTCCAAAAATTTTCTTCGCAGCGCATCTGAGAGACTGCCCATAAAAAAAGTCATGACGACACAATCTATGGACAATCACCAATAAAACAGTTAATTTTACAAGTTTGAAAGACATTTTATTAATAAAGGAGTCAAGGGATAAATCTTAAATTTAATTAATGTGAGCGTTGAGATTGTTTTTCAGCACATATGAGATTGATGCAAGGATCAATTTTCGAAAGACAGACGTGCATTTCCTTGTCGATCATTTGAAGTCTCTCGCGTTTCTTAGACTTCATTTCCATGTGTTCCATCATCTGTTTTTCCAACATAATTTTTTTTAAAACATTATCTTTTTAATCAACCAAAAGTTCAAAAACACTAGCAATTTTAAATATTTTACAAAAGTTTTTGCGGCGCCCCTAGAAAATTCCATGGCGGATGCACCGGTTGCCCGACAATGTTTTAGAGCGTCAGCTCACCTGCAGGCACTGGCATATAATGTTTTAAAGCGTCATTTTTCCTGCAAAATTGATTTTTGGGGGGTGTTTGGGCATGTTTTTGTCAGTCTGTAAAAGTGGCGTACAACTAGGACAAACTGGTTCCCAGCAGCGACTTGGGAGTCCAAGATGCATTCAGACATCATCCCATTGCTGTTCCCGGTCCATTTGGGTGGTGTTTCTGTCACTTTCTGACCTTTTCCAATGGACCAGGCACCCTCCCCTCTTCAGAGCAGGGGGTGCCTGGTTGTCTGCCATTGACTTACATTACACTCGGGTGCTCAGTAGAGCACACGAACATCGCGATGTGTTTGGACCGAACACCCGAACACTTTGGTGCTCGCTCATCACTACTAGTTGACAAAGACGAACAAAAATGAACACTAAACACAGCGGACTCATGAGCTCTGTAAGCCGCAGCCTGCACAGGCACCGCCATATTCAGCGCCCATGAAAAGACAATGAAAATAGCAAAAGAAGAGTCAAAGGTGATGGCAGGAAGATCATTAACAGGCAGTCAAATAAGTGTGTCATCAAAAGCAAAATGAGAACCAAAAGGCTAAGGCAAAATGTATGGATTCAAAACTACAGATTCAAATTTTTAAAAAAGCTTAAATGATTACAAGGTAGTGAAGAGGATTATATCCACATACTCGGAAACATTGAGAACAGCAGCACCATGTTTTATACAGGAGATGTTATGTCATCATACATCACACAGACGTGACATACAGTATACACAACAGAAAACAAATGAATAAGAAAATATCAGGTCATTTTCTAACCTGTTTAATCTAGCTCATGGTCATGGGGACAGATTGCAGTCTATCCCAGCTAGCATAGGGCACAAGGCAGAAACAAACCCTGGACAAGGCGGCAGGACAAATGTAAATCATTTTTTGAGTTGAACCAGGAGATGTATGCTAAAGGCAAAACAATACAATTTAAAAATAAATGAAGTGACTAAAACATAGAAAAGAGGTAAAAGCACAGTAAAAATACAGGCAAAAAATCTAAACTAGGTAAATCCTGAATAGCAAATAACAAAGACAGTTTGTTTAAAACTTTAAAAGATTAATCCACAGATTAAATAACGCTGAATGCAAACATTGACCTTTAATCCCATCCTGCTGATGAACTGAATGTCATGACCCCAGAGACCACACTCCAAGAAATGTGGGATGCGACCCCAGCAATTGTTAATTAAAATGGCACCTAATATAAAAAAGGGTCACAAAACCCTAAAATTCAGCTGTGATTATGATAGAAAGCACACACACACACTCACAAACCAAACACACACTAGGGCCGACTTAACATCAGCAATTAACCTAATCCACACGTCTTTGGAAAGTGGGAGGAAACTGGAGCACCCGGAGGAAACCACGCTGACATGGGGAGAACATGCAAACTCCATTCAGGGAAGGCCCGGTCTCCTTACTGCGAGGCAGCTGTGCTAGCATGGTGCTATCAAAGAAAATTTAAAATTGTGTAATAATAAACAAAATAATTATAAAATTATAAAATTAAAATAACTAGATAGCATAAAATTGAGAAAAACAACTCTCAAATCTACCCTTTGCTTGTCTTATTGCACACAAAGTGATTTTCTGTTTATCAAAACTAACATACTTTTTAAATACCTATTGTCACTTTGGACCACCAAAACTTCAAACAAGGCCTGAATTTAAAAACAAGCTCTAAAACCTCTGACTAGGCCTGCAAATTGAAAGTAGGCCTGGCCCAGAAAGTATAATACAGGTTACTCAGAAATGGCCCAGGCCACCAAAAAATATGATTGGAGGCGTCTAAAAACAAGCAAAAGAAAGTGACTACAAGTCTTTGGCTGCTTGTACAGGAATAGTTGGCATAGTGGGCCAATTAAAACACTTAGAGGGCAGAATCAAGTTCAAGAACGTCATCATCAGCTCACTACAAGAGATGCCTTTTGCTTTAGGCAGTAAAACTGACATGTATACATTTTGTTATACTTGCAGATATGTTTGTGTGGTCTACAATAAAGTAAAAACGTTATTAGTTCTCTAATTACACACATCATAGAAATATAAATTTACATGTTGCAAGTCTGTAAATAAGCATTATTAGCCAGTTTGTTGTAATACACACAATGATCACTAGATGACACCATTGTTACAAACTACACTATTGAGCAGTTATTTACTGTACTCATCAATAAATATACAAACCTAATTATTATAAAAGTTATTCATAAAATTACACATTCTTAGTTTAAATTACCCTATAAGAACTGTGCAGACAATGACCAAAAGCATTCTAACCTTGTATATTCATTTTATTATTGTTATTTACCTCTAACAGAGAGTTTACTCACTGGTGCTTAAGTAAAGGTATGCCAATAATTTACATAAGAGGCTAATGTTAAACTTAAGCTTCATTATATAGAACACGCTATTATTTAAGCATAAATAACAATTTCAATAGATTTAAAAGAAAGAAAAACATATGTAAGCCTAAGTAACAACAGACACAATCTACGCACTATGCCTCACTCCACTAAACACAGCATCAGAGTCTATCCTCTTGAATGAATGAGAAATTCTATTACAAGAAATGTTAGTCATCTAAAGTTTATTATACCAAAGTCAAAAAGTGGAAGAAATATATAAAAAAAACAAAATTAAGGATGACTACAAATGGGGAGGCAACCCAAAGGCAAACTAAAGCAATGATCAAAACAAATGAAAAACAACATTTACAAATGTTATAATTACACAAAGGCTTTAATTTTACATTTGCTTTTGCAATAGTCTACATTGTTTTGATCCATTTAGGGCTTTGAGCAAAGTTAAATTTATTTCACATTATATATTTTTATTTGTTTTTCTTAAGCACATCTGCATCAGGGATGCCATGCTGTTACACACCCTAAGCTTAACACACACACAGACAGACCCTATGCACTTAAGAACTGTTCATGAGTGATGCCTGTGCAGCCTTCTCAGTATGCCACATTGGAATTCACTAGCTCTTGGCATAAACAACATATGGGTGTCTCTGCATATAACCCAGACACATAAATGTTGACAATCCTTCACAGTGTCCCTGGATAGAGCCTAAATTTAACCACCCAAAATAACATAGACCCATGGAGACTAAAACAGCTTAGGCAATGCCACTTACCAACCAACTATGTGTTGCTTCCAATGGTGCTGTTCTCCGTTGGGAATATCTCCCACAGCCTAACTAACCCTTTGAAAAAGCGAATTAATGGATAATTTAGAATCCATTGAATCATTACAGAGGGACTTGGAAAGATTTGTAGCAGATGAAATTTAAGGTCAGTAAAAGTAATGTATTACACATAGGAAGTAAAAATGTTAGATTTGAATACCACAATGAAAGGTCTCAAAATCGAGAGTACACCTTATAAAAAGGATTTAGGAGTTGTAGTGGACTCTAAGCTATCGATTTCACAACAGTGTTCAGGCAACATTAAGAAGGCTAACAGGTTATATAGCGCCTTGATGTGTGTAGTACAAGTCACAGGAGGTTCTGCTCAACCTTTATAATGCACTGGTGAGGCCTCGTCTGGAGTCCTGTGTGCAGTTTTGGTCTCCAGGCTACAAAAAGGACATAGCAGCACTAGATAAGGTCCAGAGAAGAGTGACTATGCTGATTCCAGGGCTACAGGGGATGAATTATGAAGAAAGATTAAAAGAGCTGAGCCTTTACAGTTAAAGTAAAAGAAGATTAAGAGGTGGCATGATTGAAGTGTTTAAAATTATGAAAGGAATTACTATAGTGAATCTTATTTTCAAATGAGTTCAGAAAAAACACAGGGACGCCGTTGGAAACTTGTTAATGTCCTGACTGGGCAGGAAAACAGATAATGAATTTCATGAACTAAACCAGGAGATTCGTGTGTAAGAGCCCATCTTAGAACGTTAACGATAATGTTACATTCAAATAAGAGTCTTCTAATTTCAATAGAAATATCAGTTTCACTTAATTCATATAGTTACATACATTATAGTATAATCTTTTACAGATTGGTTACCAGCTGTCTGGTAACTCTTCAATGCCACCCAGTGTCTGTCTCACCTCCTCCCTAAATCTCAAACTTGCAGTCTTCCTTTTTCAACTTCCACCATTGATCCTTGGCTCTGCCCTCACTCTCATCCTCTACTTGACCTCCAATATCTTACAGACCACCATCCTATGCTGCTTAACTACACTTTCCCCTGCCACCACTTTGCAGTCCTCCATCTTCTTCAGATTGACTCTTCTGCATAGGATGCAGTCTACCTGTGTGCATCTTCCTCCACTCTTGTATGTCACCCTATGTTTTTTCCTCTTCTTAAAATATGTATTCACCATAGCCATGTCCATCCTTTCACAAAATCCTGTATCATTTGACCTTCTTCATTCCTCTCCTTGACACCATACCTACCCATCACCTCTACTTCTACATTACTTCTACTCTGTTCCCTTCACCAACATGTCCATTGAAATCCACTCCAATCAGCACTTTCTGTCCCTTGGGTACACTGTCCATCACTTCATCCAACTCACTCCAAAAATCTTCTTTCTCACCCATTGCACACCCAACTTGTGGTGCATATGCACTAACAACATTAATCATCACACCTCCAATTTCCAGTTTCATAATCATTACTCTGTCTGACACTCTTTTCACCTCCAAAACACTCGTGACGTGCTGTTCCTTCAGAATAACTCCTACCCCATTTCTCTTCCTATCCACACCATAATAGAACAATTTGAATCCACCTCCACCTGGCTTTACTCCCCTTTCATTTAGTCTCTTGCACGCACAATATATCAACCTCCCTTCTCTCCATCATATCTGCTAACTCTCTCCCCTTACCAGTCATACTGACAACATTCAAAGTTCCTACCCTCAGTTTCACTCTCTTTACCTTCCTCCTCTCCTCCTGCCTCTGGACTCATCTCCCTCCTGTTCTTCTCCTTTTTCCGCCAAAAGTAGCCCAATTTCCACCACCACCCTGTTGGCTAACAGTACTGGTGGTGGTCGTTGTTGACAAAAATAATGTTGGTAACAAAAAAAAAGTCATAATGACAATAAATTATGCTTTAAAATAAACAAAGGAGTGTACAAAAAAGGAAAATAAACATAAAGGCCCTGGGTTACATTCATCTGTTTAGATTCATCTGTCAGGCTGATGCATTGATGGCATCTTCAGTGTTCAGTTGTATGGCCTTCCTCTGATGGAATGGACTTTGTCTTTCGGATGGAGCGCTTTCCCTCTTGTTCTTTACGCCAAATGGGGCTTCATCTGAGATTGCATGAGAAAATTATTAGGGACACCTGTACACCTGCTTATCCATGCGATTATCTAATCATCCAATCACATGACAGTAGTGCCACACATAAAATCATGCAAATACAGGTCAGGAGCTTCACTAAATGTTCAAAACAAAGACCAGATGATCTTGGTGATTTTTACTGTGACAGATGGGCAGGTTTCAGTATTTCTGTAACTGATGACCTCCTGAGATTTTCACACACACCAGTCTCTACAATTTACTCAGAATGGTATAAAAACAAAAAACATCCAATGAGAAGCAGTTCTGAGGACAGAAATGCCTTGTTAATGAAAGAACTCAGAAGAGAATGACCAGACTGGTTCAAAGTGACAGAATGGCTACGCTAATTCAGATAAACCACTCTATACAACTGTGGTGAACTGAAAAGCTCAGAATGCACAACACCTTGAACCTCGTGGTAGATGGGCTACAACAGCCAAGGCCACGTTGGGTTCCACTCATGTCAGCCAAGAACAAAAAGCTGAGGCTGCAATGGGTACAGGCTCACCAAAACTGGACAGTTGGAGACTGAAAAAACTTAGCCTGGTCTGATGAATCTCTCTGCTAAGGTGAAGAGATGGTTGGGTCAGAATTAGGCACCAACAACATGAATCCATGCATCCAACCTGCCTTGTGTCCACAGTCCGGGTTGTTGGTGGTGGTGTGGTGGAGCTATGGAGTGGAGAATGTTTTCTTGGCACACTTTAGGCTATAAATATCAATCAATCCTAGCTACAATGCCACAGAATAACTGAGTATTGCTGCTGACCATGTGCATCCCTTTATTGCCATCATTTACTCATCTTCTAATGCCTACTTTCAGCATGATAATGCAAAAATGTCACAAAGCAAATGTTGTCTCAAGCTGGTATTATGAACATGAAAATGTGTTCAGTGTTCTTCAGTGCCCTTCCAAGTGACTGGATCTAAATCCCAGCACCATTGGGATGTGGTAGAACAAGAGATTCACAGCATGAATGTACAGCAAATGAATCTACAGGCACTGAGTGATGCAATCATGTCATCTTGGACCAGAACCCAAAATGAACGTTTCCAACATCTTGTGGAATCAATGCTATGAAGAACTCATGCTGTATGAATGTTTTTATTATATAATAGTAATAATAATAGCAGCTCACTTCTCAAAATGGTTAATGAAGAAAGGAATGAACCTGCAGGCTCTTGATTACGACACAGACGTTCTTACCTCTGTACCAGCCAAGAGGATATGTGTGCTTTGTGTCGATTGATATTTGGGCTTCAGTTTTTACACATTGACAGCATCAAATTGAATAATTTCTTTTTGTTTGGTTATATTCTTGAATAAAAGCACACTCGTTTTTTATACCTTTTATAAAAGTGTTAATTTGATATTTGGATTTCAGCCTTTACACATTATACACTTCATGTCAGCATTTTGTCATTATTACTGTAAGATGAAAAAAGTTTCTCTTTTATTTATGTGTTCAACATTTTTTGCCTCACATTTTCTGTCATCCTACATTTACCCAGATCATTGTAGACACAGAACAGACATGAAGTGTATGTTTTCCAAATAATGATATATTATTTACTGTATACAATTCCAGACCCCTAGCTCCCAGATAAAGTGACTTCAGCTGCTTCAGTTGAGGAAAAGTGAGTTGGCTGCTTGCTGCTTGTGCTGAATGACACATTTGCAAAACAAAGACACTGACAACAAGGTGCGAGGGAATTTAAGGTGGCCTGGCACTACGAAAATTGTTGTAGGCTTCAGGGATTCTAGTGTTAAAATGCTAAATAAAAGCAATACAAAAAGATAGAAATGAAAAGCATAATTTGTAGAAAATTTAAAATATACAAAAAAAATATAGAAAGAACAGAAACTAAACCAGAACAACATATAGAGTACCCAGCACAACTAATTACATCAGAGCTTTACTGGCAGGCTGTTTATGTACTTGTACTGCTGGAGCAAATTATAAATACTGTGATGATAATAATAATTACATGAAACAGGAAGTATGAGGACTTCATGATATCCTGTGTAGAGACAATGGGGCACCATACTATACTCTGGGTATCTTGTAGTTTGAGACCAAATGGGATCAGAGGGAGACATTGAGACCCAGAAAATATATTGCGCCAAAACAATGGTGCAATTTATTTGCAAGAGTGAAATGCAAAAAAAAAATAAGTGTCACGCAGGCTTTAAGACACACAATGACATAAAAGCAAAAATGGGAAATGGAACAAAAACAAAAATAGTGAATATATACAGTATTTACAGTACACTGCAAAGACCAAACAATGATGAAAAAATACACAAAAGGAAAAGGCTGTCTTCCTCTATTCACACATGTTTACAAGAAAGGAAAGTGTATTTGCAAAAATTATTGAACCACAAAACCAAATGGCACAAATATACTTATACCAAAAATACAACTAGCTTATGAAAGCACTCTGTTAATCCTGCTCTCTTCCTCCTATGTTCGTGTGTGTAGACAAATTACATTACGGTGCTCAGGTGCAAAGACACTTTCCAAAACTATACTAAGTACATTACTTACTCTCTCCCTTTCACTAAAGCTATACTATAAACACTGTGCTTGTATTTCCCACAGTGGCACACAACTTGAACCCGGGTAACACATGGACCAGTACAGGCCTCTACTGGGCCTACATGTGCTTGGAAACTCTGTGCCTCACAGCACAATCTCATCGTTGCAGTGACAATCCTTCAGTGAACTCCAACCAAATTAAAAGGTAAATGCCTCTAATTTAACTATTTTTGTAATAGTTATACATGCAAAAAATAACTTACTTTATAAAGTCGTTATATTTGTGGTGTGCTTTACCATACATATAGAGTAACTCCGACTCCATAATTGCTTCATGGGTTTTAAATGACTTGTTTTTAACAAATAAAGCAGTAAACTTCACTTTATTCCACTGAATTGTTTAATGTCTGTCGACACAGAGTGTACACTTTAATCACAAGATGCAGGTCTATTACAACCGCACAGTATCCCATTACAAGTTGAATAGTTAAATAACTCATTACAAATAAGGTTAAGGTAAAAACACAAACATAATGTTGAACAAAAGGACACTTTTCAATCTCTATATATAAAGCTGCATGTCTTTAATTAAGTCGATGACTGGCTGACAATAAATTCTTGGCTACTTACAGACAACCTACAACAAAAACAGTTTTCATGAATTGATTCATCTCATGGCCCTGAGGGTAAGAAAAATCCAACTTCTGAGAAAAATTAAGTTAATCATGAAAAAAAATGAGATTGTGTTCTGCATTTAATAGTGAGAAGCCACCATCTTACTTCTAATCTACACTGGATGCTGAAAAATGCAAATTGTAGCATGTCTGACTGTAAATCCTCTATCATTTCTTTTTTATTCTGATCTTATTTATGTTTTATATACAAAATAATCAGTAATCCCCCATTCTTCACAAGCTAGCCTGAAATGCATCAACAACATTTTCCATGGACCACAGAAAGCATCTTCAGCCATGGGAAGCAGAATACATTAAGTGTTGTGCTGCTAAAGATCATGAGGTAAGCTTGTGATTGGTATTTGGTAACATTAAAAGAATTATTTTCCAATAGTTTAAAGTTGTTATGAATCACAACTGTGTATTGACTGAAATTAGGGTTAGGGGCAGGGTTAGGATTAGGTTAGGAGATTAAAGCCTTACAGCAATGCCTGAGCACACTGATCCCATAAAAAAAATATTATTTATTAATGCCACAGTCCAGCCTTCCTTCATTTCAAAATAAACTCTAAAAAAAAATTGTATGAGAAAGCATTAATACTCTGATTAAATATATATTAATTCATATTTTATACTTGGATTATAAAATCTGCATCCCAAATATAAAACAGTTGTTCAAATTTAGAGTGCCCCCTACTGTACTATACAAAAAATGCAGAATATGATTCTAATTTGGAGAGGTCAAATTACAAGCGATTTAGCAAAAATGACCCCGCTTGATAAGGGGTTAAAGCTTTTATGAGGTCTAGAGAATCCCAATTTAATTCAGTGGGACTAAATAAATACCTAATTCCAATTAATAGAACAAAAACATAATGAGTGGTATTATGTTTCTGCAACAACTGCATAAGTTAAGGGATTCTAAGATTCTGTGTGACCTCTACCTGTAATTGTTCATATTGGCATGAACCTAATGTCCAAAAATTCATATCCACAATAATGACACACGGCTCAGAAAAAGTCAGACACCAATCCGTTATATTAGGACAATAATACATGTTATATTTATTTTTAGAATAAGGAGATGCATTAGTTTAAGTGCCATCCACTGAATGAGTTTTAGATGGCTCACTATTCATCACTCCTTTCTCCCTATTAAATTTTGTAGGTGTACTTGTCTCATCAGAAGTTGTTTTATGACTGGCGTCCAAAACCCCATAACCTGTAACAGAAAAAGGGGGATTAATAATTTACATTTTTAATGTCTCTTTACTTGTTTCGTTATACGGAGATGAAATATGGGCTGCTGATTTTCCTCTGTTTAAAGAAGGAAGAGCAAGAGTCTGTGAAAGAGAGACAACAGGAGGACATACTTGTTCTGGATTAGGAGATGAAGCCTGTTAACTCAGTTCTTGTTGATTAAATAATTGCAGGCTCGGCTCCCAGTCCAGAAGAGGGCAGATCTAAGATTGGTGCAGAATTAGAATAAACTAATTTTCTAAAAGAGTCCAGAGAAGTACAGATTAGTTTGCTTTTATTCCTCTTACTCACAAAAGCTATTGATTTAAAAATGGCTAACTCCTCACACTGTGGGAGCTGTTTCACCAATTGTACATTAACTCTTTTCTAATGTGCATGCAAGTTCTTCATGACACCTTTTAGCCACTTATCAATATAATTTTTAAGTTCTGTAATTATTTGCGAGTTGGGTGATGACGGTTTAATAAGAGAAACCAAGTTTGTATCCTGGTTAGACAAACTTTTAGGTGTTTTTGGCTGTTGAAGTACTTCTAAGTGATGTATAGCGTCCAGTAACTTTATTTGCTTTTCTGGAATCTACCATTCTGTTTGCGTTAGGGTTAGCAAGTTTGCCTTAGTATATTAAGGGACGCAAAAAAATTCTCTTGACAAGAAATTGTCAAAATTAATAATTAGTTTTGCTCACTCAATCACTTTGTCCTCAATTCTTCTCTTTTTTCTCTATCTGATCCTTTAAAACATCAGGATTGATTTAATATTGAGTGAAGTGTAATCTGTTCAGGTCAGATTTATTAATACATGTATTGAGTAAATGCCCCTTTCACATATCTGCTTGACCATCATGCCTCTATTATCTGGTTGTGCTTCATAGGTTACATGTAATACAGCAAGACAGCATACAATAGGTTTAAAATAGCCAAGGCCTAGGTACCACCATTTTCACGGTCCATGCCCTATTCCCATTATTTTTAGCAGGATACTATTAACGCTTTGGCTGCCTTCAGTCGTTAATGCTGTGCATTTGTATTTTTGGAATTCATTTACCTGCAACTTTTATTAAGTACGGTGCTTAAATGTTTGCACAGTTAAAGTGCAAATGAACATGCAGCCACATTGGCCGGGTATGTGTACATTTTGGTGGAATAACTGTACCCAATCTCTGCACAACAAACTAGAGTACAGGTAAATGCTCAGACTTTTACAGAGACAATACCTTTAACATTAACCTTGCCTACTGGACATAACATTCAGTGTGAGTCTCATAGAAACATGCCTGTTGTTTAAAAATCTTGCATAGTTTTAAAATGATAAAGCAGGGAAATCTATTAGTCTTTCTTGGTAACTTTATCCCAATTTGGAAAAAGTTTGGAAACTTTGAGATTGAAGTGATATAACCAGTCAGCTGCAACTTGCAATCTTTTTCAATCATGTCACACATTTGAATGAGTGAATGTAGGCAAGATTAATTAATTTTTAATACATACATTAAGAATGGGCATATAGCATTCATCATCAAATTGTAATGAATATGGATAATCATGCATCCATTGTCTAACATTCTTATCGAGATCAGGGTCGCTGGGGGTGGGTGCACATCCCATCTACAGTGGGCACCAGGAAAGAACCACCTTTGCAGTCACAGACATCCATGCGTACTTATTTAGGGCTATTTTAGAGTCTCCAGATAATCTAACCTGCGTGTCTTTGGGATGTGGTGGAGAACTTGAGTATCAGGCAATAGCAACAGCAGCTTCAGTAAGTAATAACAAAACTAAGTTTCACTTGAAGTGGCAAGTCACCAGTTGTGATAGAATAGGTGCTAAATATGTTCATTCAGAATGAAATGTATTTAGTTAATGTTTCAAAACTTTTACATTACCAGACATGGACTACTGCAAGTGAATCAGCAAATTTAAAATTGGTTTCTTTCATTGAGTTTTTGAAGCACCAAAGTAATGTTCATTAATGTAGCAACTAAGATGTGACAAATTTAGTGTAAATATATAAGAACATTGTACCACTCCTCGGGACGGCATTTATCACACCAGGATGGCTTGATTATAATATGCATTACCAATCCCTAATGGGCCAGCTAAAAGAAAATAAATAAGTAAATAAAGAAACAATCCAGAGCAAGAATGAACAACACTACTTCCCTGCTTTCCAAATAACAGAACACACCAACATAAACAGAATGATGACTGAAATAAAATTATTATTGTAAACAAATAAATCAGCTATTTACAGAAATCCTGCACTGCAGTTCACTACCAACACCGACAGATCACAATACAAGGCACTGCACTGATAAAGCATGAATGCACAAATAAAAATGACCTTAAAGTATTCACTGAGTGAAACAAAAGTCCATTGAATGTCCATCTGTAGAAATACTGTTTTTGTTTCTGAATATCTGTTTCTGTGAGGGTTACTCTGACCCATACCTCAATACTGGGAAACCCCCTTACACAAGCATGTCAGACCCTTTCCCGTGTTCTCCATAAAAGAGTAAAACGATCCTCTATGTCATCAAGACCCCTTGCCTTCCATGAATAAACCCAAGTTCACCTGACTTCTCCTATAGGCAGTGTAACTTTCCATGTAATGTTCACAACTCTCTCTCTGGTGCTGTTCCTTGTTCTCTTATTCCCTCTCCTTTGCCACTGCACTTTCACCTTTTAGGTATGGTAAGTCCCTCCTCTTTTAGATTTTAATGGTCATCCAAGTCAGGTTCTCCTTTCCTGGTAATTCATAGGTTACTAATACTTATTCAGATTTTTTTACTGGAATGATGAAAAGGTAAAACCTGACAATGACACCAACCACACATGACAATTGTTACAACATTAGACAATTAGAGAAATTGTGACAAGACCAGGCCATTCAGCCTGACAAGGTCGTCCATCCTGTTCTCCTAGGCTTTCTAAAAGAACATCAAGTCGAGATTTGAAGGCCCCTAAAGTCCTACTGTTCACCACACTACATTTGTGTGAAATCCACCCTTCACAAGATTCCAACAGTCATGTGTTCTTGTTACAGAATTCATTTTAAAGTAACAGTTGGAACCTTCTATATTAATTTCCTTCATAATTTACAGTACTTCGACAATTCGATCATGTCAGTTTATTAAAGGTTCAACTCTTTCGATCTCTTCTCATAATCTAATCAGTCTATGTGAGTGTGTGTATATTTATTTATTTACTTACATATTTACTTATCTACCTATTTCTGTATGTATTTTTAAAGAGCTTCTGTAAAAAAATCTAATTTCCCCCTAGGGAAAAATACATTTCTATCTATCTATCTATCTATCTATCTATCTATCTATCTATCTATCTATCTATCTATCTATCTATCTATCTATCTATCTATCTATCTATCTATCTTCTTTTTTTGTAATACAGAGACCAGAACTTCACACAGCACTGCACTACTAAGTCACTACTTTGACTTCTATTGCCCCACATCACAGGTGCTATATAGCCTAATATCTGGTTAGCCTTCTTAATGGCTCCTACAGATTGTCTAGATGTAAATAAAAATGAATCTACTATGGCTACCAGGTCCTCTCAAGTTTTAATCCTCTTATTGTGTATTTAAATCTTCTTCCTACGTGTAATATTTTATATTTATTTTCAATACATTTCATCATCAATATCTCTGCTCAAGCCTGTCTGCTGTCCAAGTCCTTTTGCAATGAGTCAACATATTCAAGGGTATCTTCTCTTCCTCCTAGTTTGGTCTGCAGACTTAATCACCTTGTTATTTATATTATATTCCACAGCCTGTTTTTGTACCGACCCATGCTGGACATCATTTTTAACATCACCTAGTTCTGAAAAAGTTCCACTCCCCATAACCCTTTTCTTCCTGTATTTGTGCCAATTTTGAATCCACCTATAGAATTCCCACTTCTTTTAGTTTAAGCCAGTGGTTCTCAAAGTGAGCGCCCCAGGGCACCGCAGCTTCCTCACAGGGATGCCGCAAAATATTATAAAATTTTCATCATTTTATTTCCATTTTCAATTCAATGTGATAGAATGCGACATCTGGCAAATCTTGTGCAAGCCAGATAATAGCTTAGTAATAACTGTTTGCGGAAGCCTTTACAAATGGTTACTAGATGGTGCACTACAATAATTAAGTTCCTCAGTTGTTTTAATAGTTTGTCTAACTTCCTCTGTATTTTGTGTTCGTACATAAATACAGTAGCTGTCGGTTTCACGCAGTCTTAGTGTTGAATTAGTTTTCAGAGATTGTATCAACTGAATATTGTTGTGATTAGGTCAAGTGAAGTTTTTTACCTTTCTTCTCGTATGTATTTTTGAAAATGGATTGTTTTTTACTAAACAGTAAAAAGCGTTGAGAGACTGAAAATAAAGAGGGCACACAGTCAACCTGTGGCACTGTCAACCAGAGTGTAATGAAGCACAAATATCGAAATTATGATGACAGTTATTTGGACTTTGGTTTTACGTTGACAGATGTCAATGGTGAAGTGAGGCCACTGTGTGTAATGTGTATGAAGGTTTTGGCACCAGAGTGCATGCTACCAAGTAAGTTGAAATGCCATTTAGAAACCAATCATCCCAGCATGGTTAGTAAATCTCGTGACTACTTTACTAGAAAGTTAAAAGAGTAAAATCAACAGAAAGATAGTTTTTATAAGCAGGCATCAATACCGAGCAATGCTTTGCTAACATCTTACGAGGTGACACATAGAATCGCAAAATGTAAGAAGCCTCATACCATCGCAGAAGAACTCATTCTACCAGCTGCTGTAGATATGGTGAACATTATGATCGGTGAGTCTGCTGGGAAGCTGCTTTCAAAAGTGCCTATGTCCAATAACACCATCAGTCGTAGAATACAGCACATAGTGGAAGACGTCAATGATCAATTAATTCAAAAAATAAAAGGGAACAAATTTGGGTTGCAAGCCGGATGATGCCACAGATAATAATAATGATGCTCACTTGATTTGCTATGTACGGTTTATAGATGGTAGTAACATTGTAGAAGACCTTCTCTTTTGTAAAAGTATCACTGCTGGTTCTAAGGCTCAAGACATGTTTGAGATCCTTGATACTTTTATGTCTGAAAATAATTTGGAGTGGACTAAGTGCGTTGGTGTCTGTACTGATGGTGCTTGTTCTATGTCTGGCTGTTATAGAGAATTGCAGGCACTTATTCGAAGCAAAGCCCCTGATGCACTTTGGACCCATTGCGTTATTCACAGGATAGCACTCACGTCAAAATACCGGAGTCCTAGATTGAACCAGGTCTTAGAATATGTAGTGAATGTAGTAAACTTTATAAAAACTCGACCATTGAAGGCAAGTTTTTAAAAAAACTATGTGAGGATATAAAACACCTCTCGAGTTCAGATCGGGGGGGCCATTCCTCCCAATCACGCCCTTCCAGGTCTCACTGTCATTGCCCACATGAGCATTGAAGTCTCCCAGCAAAACGAGGGAATCCCCAGAAGGTATGCCCTCTAGCACCCCTCCAGAGACTCCAAAAAGGGTGGATACTCCAAACTGCTGTTGGCATACGCACAAACAACAGTCAGGACCCTTCCCCCCACCCGAAGGCGGAGGGAGGCCACCCTCTCGTCCACCGGGGTAAACCCCAATGCACAGGCTCCGAGTCAGGGGGCAATAAGTATGCCCACACCTGCTCGGCGCCTCTCACCGGGGCAACTCTAGAGTGGTAGAGAGTCCAGCCCCTCTCAAGGAGATTGGTTTCAGAGTCCAAGCTGTGCGTCGAGGTGAGTCCGACTATATCTAGCCGGAACCTCTCGACCTCGCGCACTAGCTCAGGCTCCTTCCCCTTTAGAGAGGTGACATTCCACGTCCCAATAGCCAGTTTCTGTAGCCGAGGATCAGACCGCCAAGGTCCCCGCCTTCGGCCACCACCCAACTCACACTGCATCCAACCTCCTTGGCCCCTCCCATAGGTGGTGAGCCCATGGGGAGGAGGACCCACGTTACCTCTTCGGGCTGTGCCCGGCCGAGCCCCATGGGTGCAGGCCCGGCCACCAGGCGCTCGCCATCGAGCCCCACCTCCAGGCCTGGCTCCAGAGGGGGGCCCCGGTGACCCACGTCCGGGCAAGGGAAAACGTCATCCAAGGTTTTTATTCTTCATCAGAGGTTTGTTGAACTGCTCTTTGTTTCATCCCTCACCTAGGACCAGTTTGCCTTGGGTGCCCCTACCAGGGGCATAAAGCCCCGGACAACATAGCTCCTAGGATCATTGGGACACGCAAACCCCTCCACCACGATAAGGTGACGGTTCATGGAGGATTAGACTTCTGTGCTCGTCACGGATTGTCCATAACGAACACCATGTTCAAGCATAAGGGTGTTCATGTGTGCACTTGGCACCAGGAAACCCTAGGCCTCAGGTCGATGATCGACTTTGTGGTCGTGTCGTCGGACTTGCGGCCATATGTCTTGGACACTCGGGTGAAGAGAGGGGCGGAGCTGTCAACTGATCACCACCTGGTGGTGAGTTGGCTTCGATGGTGGGGGAAGATGCCGGTCAGACCTGGTAGGCCCAAACGTGTTGTGAGGGTCTGCTGGGAACGGCTGACAGAGTCCCCTGTCAGAAGTAGCTTCAACTCCCACCTCCGGCAGAACTTCAACCACGTCCCGAGGGAGGTGGGGGACATTGAGTCCGAATGGGCCATGTTCCGTGCCTCTATTGTTGAGGCGGCTGACCGGAGCTGTGGCCGCAAGGTGGTCGGTGCTTGTCGTGGCGGCAATCCCCGAACCCGTTGGTGGACAATGGCGGTGAGGGATGCCGTCAAGCTGAAGAAGGAGTCCTATAGGACTTTTTGTCCTGTGGGTCTCTGGAGGCAGCTAATAGGTACCGGCAGGCCAAGCGGAACGCGGCTTCGGTTGTTGCTGAGGCAAAAACTCGGGCGTGGGAGGAGTTTGGAGAGGCCATGGAGAACGACTTTCGGACGGCTTCGAGGAGATTCTGGTCCACCGTCCGGCGTCTCAGGAGGGGGAAGCAGTGCAGTGTCAACACCGTATATAGTGGGGATGGTGCTGCTGACTTCGACTTCGGGACATTGTGGGTCGGTGGGAGGAGTACTTCGAAGACCTCCTCAATCCCACTAACATGCCTTCCAATGAGGAAGCAGAGCCTGGGAACTCTGAGGTGGGCTCTCCCATCTCTGGGACTAAGTCACCGAGGTGGTCAAAAAACTCCTTGGTGGCAGGGCCCCGGTGGTGGATGAGATACGCCCGGAGTTCCTTAAGGCTCTGGATGTTGGGTCTGTTGGATAGTCGAACCTCGGATTCAGGAGGAACAGTGTGGTTTTCGTCCTGGTCGCGGAACAGTGGACCAGCTCTTCACCCTTAGCAGAGTCCTGGAGGGTGCATGGGAGTTTGCCCGACCAGTCTACATGTGTTTTGTGGACTTGGAAAAGGCGTTCGACCGTGTCCCTCGGGGAATCCTGTGGGCGGTGCTCCGGGAGTATGGGGTACCGGACCCCCTGATAAGAGCTGTTCGGTCCCTGTACAACTGGTGTCAGAGCCTGGTCCGCATTGCCGGCAGTAAGTCGAGCCCGTTTCCAGTAAGAGTTGGACTCCGCCAGGGCTGCCCTTTGTCACCGATTCTGTTCATAACTTTTATGGATAGAATTTCTAGGCGCAGCCACGGTGTTGAAGGGGTCTGGTTTGGTGGACTCAGGATTGGGTCACTGCTTTTTGCAGATGATGTTGTCCTGTTTGCTTCATCAGGCCATGTTCTTCAGCTCTCTCTGGAACGGTTCGCAGCTGAGTGTGAAGCGGCTGGGATGAGAATCAGCACCTCCAAATCCGAGAGCATGGTCCTCAGCCGGAAAAGGGTGGAGTGCCCTCTCAGGGTTGCGGGCGAGATCCTGCCCCAAGTGGAGGAGATCAAGTATCTCGGGGTCTTGTTCACGAGTGAGGGAAGAATGGAGCGTGAGATCGACAGGCTGATTGGTGCGGCATCCACAGTGATGCGGGCTCTGCATCGGTCTGTCATGGTGAAAAAGGAGCTGAGCCGTAAGGCAAAGCTCTCAATTTACCAGTCGATCTACGCTCCTACCCTCACCTATGGTCATGAGCTATGGGTAGTGACCGAAAGAACGAGATCGCAAATACAAGTGGCTGAAATGAGTTTCCTCCGCAGGGTGTCTGGGCTTTCCCTTAAAGATAGGGTGAGAAGCTCAGTCATCCGGGAGGGACTCAGAGTACAGCCGCTGCTCCTCCGCATCGAGAGGAGTCAGATGAGGTGGCTCAGGCATCTGATCAGGATGCCTCCTGGACGCCTCCCTGGTGAGATGTTCCTGGCACGTCCAACCGGGAGGAGGCCCCGGGGAAGACCCAGGACACGCTGGAGGGACTATGTCTCCCGGCTGGCCTGGGAACGCCTTGGGATTCTCCCGGAAGAGCTGGAAGAAGTGGCCGGGGAGAGGGAAGTCTGGGCCTCTCTGCTTAAGCTGCTGCCCCCGCGACCCGACCTCGGATAAGCGGAAGAGGATGGATGGATGGATGGATGGATGTGAGGATATGGGATCCGAGCACACTTGTTGTACTACAGCACTTTGCACTGGCTCTCTCGTGGTAGTGTTTTGTCTTGTACGTTTGAACTGTGACAGGAAATTTATATTTTTCTTAAAGAGGAAGACCACAAGTATACCGACAATTTTGAGCCTGAAGATTTTTTGGTAAAACTAGCATACTTAAGTGAAATTTTTGAAAAGGTGAATGCTCTGAATTTCTCCCTGCAGGGAAGCAATATGCACCTTTTAAAGTTGATTGAGAAAATTTCAGCTTTTAGAAAAAAACTAAAACTATGGAAAAGAAAAATGAATGAAAACGGAGGCAAAGAATGTTTCCCCTCCAATGGAGTTGATTTCTCTCAAGGTATAAAATTCATTTTTGAAGAACACTTATCACAGCTTATCACCTGGTTTGAGAAATATTTTCAAAATGATAATATTGATAAATTTGCGTGGATTCAAGATCCATTTATTTCCAATGCTCCATCTGAATTTACCGTTGCAAAAGAAGAAAATCTTATTGAGTTGTCTTGCGACAATACGTTGAAAACAAAATTTAGTAGCATGTAATTAACTGAATTTTGGATATCTGTAAAAAGATGAATATCCCCTTTAGAGTGGTAAAGCTCTGAAAATTTTAAATCCATTTAACACTTCTTATTTGTGAGTAGCTGAGTTTTCGTCGGTTGCTGTGATAAAAACCAAGTATCACACAAAAATTAATGTGGAGAAGGAAATGAGGGTGGCTGTGTCCAGTTTGATTCCAAGATTTGAGAAATTGTGTGGTGATCAACAGGCTTATCCATCCCACTAATTATAATTAGTTGAATTTCATTTTTTGTGATCTTAAATATGTGTTTTATTTATTTTTAGTTAACCTTTTAATTAAAAAAAGTATTAGCTATTTCGCAGAGTATACTAGTTAGAATTTGACTGGGGAGTGCCTTGAAAAAACCTGGATTCAGCAAGGATGTCGAGAATCGAAACCACTGGTTTAAGCATAAATGTATGGAATGTAGTACTGATTGTATCTTTGATTAGTCTGTACCTAAATCTCACTAAACGTATTTCACAAAATCCACATACTGTACTGTATGTTATAAAAAGATTCAGAATATTCAACAATATTAATATGTTTTAATAATCCAACTTATAAATAGCAGCATATAGTCTTCATATATTTTTGGATCTGTCAGTTGCACAGAAAGTAAAAAACCACAGCTTCTCAGTTCTGAGTTACAGGATGTACAAACAAACTTGTGCAAGCAGCTTACTTGCAGAGGGAAATTCTGCTCATGAGGTCATTTAACATTGAAGCTTAAAGGACCTGAAATACTTCAGAATGCTCTAGAAGGATGGGGGGTTAAGGATGAAGATGTGAAAGTAAAGAATCTGTTTGTCAGCACCAGCTCGAAAGTAGTTTTCTGCTAGATGGTCCACTGAATTGCATGTGAAGTGAAGGGTGAGAACAAACAAAGTGAGTTTAGCCACCCTGATCTGAAAGAAGCTGTGACAGTCCTTTGAATCTGCCTCTATTGGTCTCTTGCCTAATCTGTCATATTGCTGTAATTACTGACATTAAGTCACTATCGGCACATTCCTTCCATTTCCATCAGACCAACTTGGAAGTGATGTGGATTCACTTTAAAACCCTAAAACAGGGAAAAACACTACACATAGGGAGAACATTCACATTAAAAAAGAACAATTTCCAGGCTTTGATTTAAGTCTCCTGCAGCTCTGTGGTAGCAACATATACCACTATGCCACCATTCCATGTCCCAGTTGAATTTTCTTAATTCTTGCCCTGTATAAACAATAAACAATACAATATACATTTCTTTTTTTAAATATAGTTCAGCAATAACACAGTCCGTCTTGAGAGGCGCTGCTATTTCTCTAAGATTATAAATAACAATGCTTAAAATCCCAGAGTCCTATTTTCTACAATTGATCGTCTTTTAAACCCAGGTAACACAAAGGAATGACCCCAGAATACCTCCAGTGAAACCTGTGAGAACATTAAAATTAATAATATTAGAGATAACATAATACATCTCCCCAACACTGTGGAACCTCCTAAGCCCCAGTACTCCATTATAAACAAATTAAATGCTTTCACCAGGATAGATTTACCTGGTTTACATAGATTAATCTCTCAACTGAAACCCTCCACCTGCGTCCTTGACCCAATACCAATAAGGCTTTTCAAGGAAGTATCAGGCGTACTAATTGATAATATTCTTGACATAGTAAATTCGTCATTAAATACGGGGGTCTTCCCAGACTGTCTTAAGACTGCTGTAGTTAAACCCCTGCTCAAGAAAAATAATCTTGACCCCTCTGCTTTTGAAAATTTTAGACCCATTTCTAACCTGCCCTTCTTAAGTAAAATTCTAGAGAAGGCAGTCATTATGCAGTTAAATGACCACCTCAATAAAAATGCTATTCTTGATAAATTTCAGTCAGGCTTCAGAACAAATAACAGCACAGAAACTGCACTCGTTAAAGTAGTAAATGACTTGCGGGTAAATGCAGACAGAGGCCATTTATCTGTTCTCATCCTCTTAGATCTGAGTGCCGCATTTGACACCATTGATCATAATATTCTTAGAAATCGCCTTAGTCAATGGGTGGGCCTCTCTGGCAGTGTCTTAAATTGGCTTGAATCCTACCTGGCATGGAGAAAATTCTTTGTGAGTTGTGGTAATCATAACTCAAAGACACATGATATCCATATGGTGTTCCACAAGGCTCTATCCTGGGTCCGCTGCTCTTCTCAATCTACATGCTTCCGTTAGGTCAGATTATCTCAGGTTACAACGTGAGCTACCACAGCTATGCTGATGACATTCCGCTGTACTTATCAATAGCGCTTGACAACACCAACTCTCTCGATTCACTAACACAATGTCTTACTGGTATTTCTGAATGGATGAATAGTAATTTTCTCAAACTAAATAAAGAGAAAACTGAAATTTTAGTGATTGGCAAGAATGGATTCAATGAGGTTATCAGAAATAAACTTGATGCATTAGGATTAAAAGTTAAGACGGAAGTAAAAAACTTAGGGGTAACTGTTGACTGTAATCTGAATTTTAAATCGCATATTCATCAGACCACTAGGACAGCATATTTTCACTTAAGAAACATAGCAAAAGTTAGACCTCTTATATCATTGAAAGATGCTGAGAAATTAATTCACGCTTTTGTTTTCAGTCGACTAGATTACTGTAACGCACTCCTCTCAGGACTACCCAAAAAGACATAAATCACTTGCAACGAGTGCAGAATGCAGCTGCTAGAATCCTAACTAGGAAAAGAAAATCTGAACACATCTCTCCAGTTTTGATGTCACTACACTGGTTACCTGTGTCATTCAGGATTGACTTTAAAATTCTGCTTATGGTTTATAAAGCCTTAAATAATCTCGCTCCATCTTATATATCGGAATGTCTGACACCTTATATCCCAAATCGTAACCTCAGATCCTCAAATGAGTGTCTCCTTAGAATTCCAAAAGCTAAACTTAAAAGAAGTGGTGAGGCGGCCTTCTGCTGTTATGCACCTAAAATCTGGAATAGCCTGCCAATAGGAATTCGCCAGGCTAATACAGTAGAGCACTTTAAAAACTGCTGAAAACACATTACTTTAACATGGCCTTCTCCTAACTTCACTTTAACTTAATACTGATACTCTGTATGTTCAATTCTTCATAATAACTATTCATGGTGGCTCTAAAAACCGTACTGACCCCTACTCTCTCTTCTGTTTCTTTTTCCGGTTTCTTTGTGGTGGCGGCCTGCGCCACCACCACCTACTGAAAGCATCATGATGCTCCAACATTGATGGACTAAAAGCCAGAAGTCTATGTGACCATCATCATCATCAAATCCTTCCGTGAGAACCCTAAATCCAAAGAGGACTGTTTCATTTATGTTAGGTAGAATGCCCAGAGGAGACTGGGCGGTCTCATGGTCTGGAATCCCTGCAGATTTTATTTTTTTTCTCCAGCCATCTGGAGTTTTTTTTGTTTTTTCTGGCCATTGGACCTTACTTATTCTATGTTAATTAATGTTTACTTATTTTATTTTTTACTGTGTCTTTTTTTTTCTATTCTTCATTTTGTAAAGCACTTTGAGCTATATTTTGTGTATGAAAATGTGCTATATAAATAAATGTTGTTGTTGATGTGGCTAGCACAGGAGATATCCTTCCTTCTTTTGCAAAGCATGAAACCAACAGCTAGCCTCCCCTCCCATACCCCTCACTGACTACTTATAATTCTGTAATTTTCTTTATTAGCACTACCACACAACTGGCAGCAAAAATGCATTATCTTAAGCCATCTGGACAAAAAGCATGAACACATGCTGAATTGAAACTCTAGACTGGCAAAACTGAAATTTAATAAGAACTGACAGAGAGTTTGTGAGGGGTGCTTTTTCCAATCTTATTACAGATCCTCTTTTTAGATATGGCCCAATAATGAGATACTGGGGCAGTCAGTTTAAATGAATTCTTTCTATCATTTACTTAAAAACTATGAAAGGGAAAAGATAGATAGATAAGGCACTACATAATAGATAGGTACATAAACATGAAAGGCATTATATAAAGTAGACAATGAAAGCAATAGATTAGCAGAAACTCTTCATATTATTATAAATTTCACTGACTAAACCCATCATGAGTAGCAGCTTTGCAGACCTGGGGCAAGTCCCCCAAATGCTTTCATGGGGCACTGCCCTAATAAAGCAATGGTACGGTCACTAAATTAAGTTTTGTGAGAAGATTTGGTGGAGATAATAGGTTTAATGGTGTGGATCTGCACACCAGACAACCACAAGCAGGGGCACCCGGGTAAAGCCTGGGGTAGTTACACCTAATACATTTTGAAACAAAACTCAGCATATAGTCTTCCTCTGTATTAATGGGGAATCTGTTAAAGGTCTGCAGAGCTAGGTTCAACCACACAGATAAGCATTCCCGAAAATGCACAAACACAATCTAGGAGGAGAATGGGCATCCCGGCTGGATCGGAGACTGTTTCATTAACGGGAAGAGAGGTCAGTGTGATGATGCAAGCAGACTGGCTGATATGTTTTAACGGACAAACTGAGAAAAAAATGAGGATTGGCAGTGGTTCCATCTCCCAAACACTAGGTGGCAGTGGTTCTCATATGGTAACCCAATCTGGGTATCCACAGGGGTGCTTAGGACTTGGAGTACAGAATTGCAGCCCTGTTAGGTGAGGTTAGGAGCAGGCACTGATGCAGCGCATTGCCGCACCCACCACATGACAAGCCAACTCAGGATCCCAGAGTAGTACCCAAGTGCAACCATGCAACAGGTGACACCTCAACACCACACTAGTTCAGATGGAATGGAACCAGTGTGAGGTTTTTTATGGTGGCTGGAGTGCCAATTCTGCCACCAACCCCCAAGTTTTTCCTGCAGGTTGGAGGGCGTACATGCAGGGCTGGATACAGATTAACGTCATACCCAGGACGGAGCAATTTCAGATTAAGGGACTTGCTCAAGCGCCTAATGAAGTATAGTCACTCTGGGCATTTATGGGATTTGAACCAGCAACCTTCCAATTGCCAGTGCAGATTCCTAGCCTCAGAGCCACCACTCTACCCCAGCCCTGTTAGAGCCCCCGGATATTGATAAAGGGTGCTTTTTGGGGGAGGACGTTCCTACTTTTTCTGTGGCCTATAAGTGCTTTCTCAGGGACCTAAGGTGATACCAGAAGCAATCCTGTGTCCAATATAAAAGGAATCTGCTGCCTCAAATTGGGGAGTCAGAGTTGGGAGGCAGCGGGTGACACTCAGTGGAGGAAGATTTGTTTTTTTGTGTAATTGTAGAATTCACGTGTTTGATTCTCAATCTGCTCTCTACAAGTACAGAAACTTTGCGCAACTGGTTAAAATTTATATTTGGAGCAGATGTGTAACTCACTCAGGAACGTTCTATAGCAGCACTACTTTATTATTATAATTATTTGGGTTTTTTTGTAAATATATTTTAACTCAATTTGCTGTTGTAATTGTAGGTTGTGGGTTCAAATCCCACTTGCAAATCACTTGACCTGACTTTGCTCCAATTGAAAAACCAAAAGAAATGTAACCCATTGTATCATAAATGTTGTAATCCGCCTTGGATAAAGGCAACCAACCAAATAAATAAATGTAAATGTAATAATGAAGAGGCAGCACAAGCCACTTTGATGGTCCAGGTTGGTCACAGCTGCTTGAACCCAAGACTGGAGACACAAGCAAGAAAGAGTACAGTGTAAAAGGTGCTCAGTGCTTTAAATTTCCACAGACATTTTCCAAAACAAAAGTGCAGTGCAATCTTCAAATAAATAAATAATCCAGAAAAAAAAACTGTTTCTGTGAATGTTAAAAAATCTAAAAATAGGTCAATAAATAAGCCACTAATTAAAGATTAACTCTCAGTCAGGGTCCATTCATTAAAACCACTAGCCCCTGTGCATCTTTTCATATTTGTGTCTGTGTGCATCAGACTTTTGGGTCCACTCCACAGCAAAGGGTCGCACTCCATCCTGCCACAGTCCTGACTGCCTTTTAAATATTACCTCTGTCCTCTCCTGTGGCATCAGCCTAATGTGTTGTTCTACCTCATCTCCACAGCTCAACCCTCTTGGGTCTTGCAGCCAGGCTGAAATGCCAACAGTTACGGTCCGCCTCCCTGCTGGGGGTGCTAGGAGCTAGACATCCGTTCTATCAGTCTAGCAGTACCCCTGGAGCACTTGATTGCTCATGTTCCTCCAGAATATTCAATGTGTCCAACACACCCCTGGAGCTTCACACCTTTTTCTCCATCAACCTTCTCCAACCTTTCACCACCCTTTCCCTCAGTCTAACTTCAGGCTCCTCTTATCCTGTTGCAGTTAAGGGTGCCAGTGCCTTAATCACACCCCACAGAGTGTCAATGAGAAAACTGGCCACACGGCTTGCATCTTCATGTGCATGTGAATCAGCCAGTCTCCCCATTAAACACCTCGGGAATGCATGACTTTCCTAACATGACACTGACACTACTAAAGCCTGAGCACACAGTTTTTTATTTTAAATACGCACCCTGTCACTGACTCCTATGCTCTTCATCACAACCATATGTTTTGAAAGAATGACATTTATTTTAATGTGTGTCTGCCAGAACACCAGAATGGCCTTGAATTTTGCCCTGAGCGCAATGAGAGGTCAAGCAAAATGACACCTTGCCTGAAGAAGGGCCCTGAGCTGCCTCAAAAGCTTACATATTCTAATCTTTTTAGTTGGCCAGTAAAAGTTGTCATTTTGTTTGACTCCTCATTGCGTTCATAATGACTAACATGGTACAACACCCTAGCCAAGTGAGAAAGAAATACAGAGACAGGGATTTATGAAGCAATAAAGAAGGCAGTGACCCATGTAGCATAATTTTGATAATGTGAGAGAGATTTACTAATTGTTTGGAACTTCCCTACTCCATATTTAACCTGGCTGGATACATGAAAGAGCTGAGAATGCATGAAATGATGGATTGGGCTGCATCTGCATAATGTGGTGACCAGGAAATGCACAGCAGCATTGGTTGTTTTTTTTAGGCATTTTGATATTTATTTTACTGTACAAGTTTGCCCTTGGGTTCTGAATGTATTCTGTTTCTAGTGATGTTCAAAAACCTGGAGCTGTATGTAATTTGGAACTTGCACTGAAATTGTCAGTGTATGGAAATAATGGTAAAAAGCATAATACTTTATTACTTATTATACAGAAATAAATCACAAAATCACATATATAATATTTGGTGGACTCCCAGATGGGCCTAAAGTGGAGAAGGACAAGCAAACTGTAATTGCCTTTACTACACTATTGGCACGCAGACTTATCTTACTCAATTGGAAGAATCCTAGCCCACCTGTTTTATGTCAGTGGGTAACTGATGTTATATGTTATTTGAAACTGGAAAAATTCTCACTTAGAGGATCTGTTCAAAACTTTTTTAAAACCTGGCAGGACCTAATCAATAATATTTTAGAATAAGCACTTATATTGGGGGGGAAAGACTCCATTATCTCTTTACTACTCTCAATTGTTTCACTTTGGCTGTTGGCCTTCCTCTCTTTCTGGGTGGGGGCTGATTTGAATTCAGTTCTGTTAAGTTTTGACTTGATTATATGGAATGTTATATGCTGTTAATAAATTCAATAAAAAAAATTAAAAGTAAAATGAGCCAAAACTGTGTCCTGTATGTTGACCTTATGTTTAAACATCCTACAGTTTTTGATAATGATTTGGAAACATGACAATGACAGCATTAAAATCCACAATTGATGACTGATCCCTTGGCATGGATGTGCTGTGTTTGCTGATGGATGGAGGGCTGTCACTTCCCTCTCCCAGCAGCACACCTCCCTGAGATGACACAGCTGTGACATGTACTGAGAACTCTGGAAATTACAAGAATTAGCTTCTACCCCTCCTTAGCTAAATGGATAGTTGCCTGTGTGGCAAAAATTATTTTGTGGTTTCATTTACCTACATATGCTGTCTTTACTGAGAAAGTGAAAAATATCACTTCCTCTTCACTGGGCCCTGAGATGGCACTTGTGGGCTGCATTCTTAGGATGTTAGGGATTACAAGCAGCAGATATCTAGCTCTCCATCTATGGTCGATTTTGCTGCACGTCGCCACTTGTTCACCAGAAAGTGATTAAAAATGGTGACAAAGTCTACAGTGTGCAGTACTATTTACATAATCATCCATGTCCAGACTAGTTTGCTAAGAAAGTGACACAAATAGACACGAAATAGAACGAAAAATTTACTGCGTGTTGGTATATGCTGAATTGCTGTAAATTGAGATAGTCATAATCCAAATGTGTCTGTATTTATTAATGTCTCTCTGCAAGTTTTATAAGCATTTTATGGGTCCACTCAGCTTACCGACTAGCCCCCCTTTGCAACTACTACAGCAGAACCTTTTTAAAACCAGATGCCATTCCTGATGTCACCTCCTATATTCACTTTCACAAGAGTGATTTTGTCCTTATTTTAGCTCCAGATCACAGGGGGTGATTTACAAAGTGCCATTGAAATAATGAAGGCGCTACATGAGACATAGTAGCTGCATAATGCTGCATGTTTTTGTGAGCTGGTGAGGAACTCAAGGGGTTTCAGAAAACAGAGTCGCTTATTGTTCAGGAAGTGGCAACATACCCACCACGAAAAACTGTGAGAGAGATAAGGCAAGGGAAGAAAACAGACAGAGGGTGAAATGTGCAGTATTTTGTAATATGAAGAAGTAAAGGGGTTTACTTAACAAGGAGCATACTGATCCTACCAAGGAGTCCCAGCCTAAGATGGCAGTTAGTGTGACAGCCTGTGTCTTCAGACTTACGTTTAAATAAGTGAGGGATGTCTAAGCAAGCGGAACTGAAGGCCAGTGAAGCAGTGAATGAGGCAGACACCAAGGGTACAATTCCATGCAAAAATGCTTTTGTTGTGTGAGAATCAATGCAAAAAAACTTTAAACTGCTGATCAATCTTTATAGCACATTTTCTTCTTCATATACATCATTAAAATTGCTGATGACACCACCACCATCATAGGCCTGATTACCAAAAATGATGAGATAACAGAGTACAGGTCAAGCTACTGACCCAGGACAGCCACCTGATCCATCAAAATTAAGGAGCTGGTCACAGAGTTCAGAAACCAGAAAGCAGACTACATTGACATAAACATCAGAGGAGATACTGATAAAAACATGGACAGCTTTAAGTTTTTGATGTGATCATTGCTAATGAACTGAAGTGGACGCAACACATCTAGGCAATCATCAAGAAGGCTCCCAAAGATTTTACTTCCTCAGATGGCTGCTTAAACTCAGCATATCATTTAGGCTCAGCATAAGTGCACCGTGGCATCCATGCTCATCAGCGGAATAACATCTTGGTATGGCACCTGCACAACCCAGGGCACTGCACAGGACAGCAAAATCGGCTCAGAACATAAATGGCACACACCTCTCATCTGTCCAGGATATACACTAGTGTTCATGAGTTTGGAGTCATTCAGAAGTGTTCATGTTTTTGATAGAAATTCATACTTTTTTTTTATCAATGTACCATTAAACTGATTGAATAATAAAGTCAGGATATGCTAGAGTTGCTAATGGATATTACTGCTTTTTTACAATTATTATTACTATTACTAATTGATAGAGTGCTTGACATAGTAAATTCATCATTAGATATGGGGGTCTTCCCAGACTTACATCTTAAGTCTTAAAACTGTTGTAGACTGTTGTAGTTAAACCCCTGCTCAAGAAAAATAATCTCGACTCCCCTGTTTTTGACAATTTTAGACCTATTTCTAAACTGCCTTTCTTAAGTAAAATTCTAGAAGAGACAGTCATTATGCAGCTAAGTGATCACTTGAATAAACATTCTGTTCTTGACAACAAATCACAGCACAGTTACTGCACTCGTTAAAGTAGTAAATGACTTTCGGGTTAAAACGGACAGAGGCCGTTTATCTGTTCTCATCCTCTTAGATATGAGTGCCGCATTTGACACCATTGATCATAATATTGTTAGAAATCGCCTTAGTCAGTGGGTGGGGCTCTCTGGCAGGGTCTTAAAATGGTTTGAGTCCTACTTGGCAGGTAGAAAATTCTTTGTTAGTTGTGGTAATTATACTTTGAAGACACACAATATTCTATATGCTGTTCCACAAGGATCTGTCCTGGGTCCACTGCTCTTTTTGATTTACATGTTTCCATTAGGTCAGATTATCTCGGGGCATAATGTGAGCTACCACAGCTATGCTGATGACACACAACTGTATTTATCAATAGCGCCTGATGATCCCGACTCTCTTGTTTCACTGACACAATGTCTTTTGTGTTTCTGAGAGGATGAGTAGTCATTTTCTCAAACTAAATGAAAACAGAAATTGTAGTTATTGGCAAAAGAGGATATAATGAAGATATTAGAGATAAACTTGATCCATTAGGCTTAAAAATGAAGACGGGGTAAAGAATTTAGGGGCAATTATTGACTCTGACCTGCATTTTAAATCACATATTAATCAGGTTACCAAGACAGCATTTTTTCACTTAAGAAATATAGGAAAAGTTAGATCCCTTATAACTTTGCAAGATGCTGAAAAATTAGTTCATGCTTTTGTTTTTAGTTGACTAGATTACTGTAACGCAGTCCTCTCAGGGCTACCCAAAAAAGACATCAGTTAATTACGAGTGCAGAACGCAGCTGCTAGAATCTTAAATAGGAAAAGAAAATTCGAACACATCTCTCCAGTTTTGATGTCACTACACTTGTTACCTGTGCCATTTAGAATCGACTTTAAAATACTGCTTATGGTTTACAAAGCTTTAAATAATCTGCTCCATCCTATATTTTGCAATGCCTTTCACCTTACACTCCAAATCTTAACCTTAGCTCTTCAAATGAGTGTCTGCTTAGAATTCCAAGAGCTAAACTTAAAAGAAGTGGTGAGGTGGCCTTCTACTGTTATGCACCAAAAAATCTGGAATAGTTTACCAATAGGAATTTGCCAGGCTAATACAGTGGAGCACTTTAAAACACTGCTAAAACCAGTGGCTTTCTCATAGCTTTATTTTAGTGTAACCCTGATATTCTGTATGTGCATTTAATTATCATTTTTATCAAGGCTTTGCAAACCGTACTAACCCCTACTTTGAACACTAGATCTCTGACTAATAAAAAATTTATCCTGAATGACTTTTTCATTTCCCATGGATTGGATTTGTTCTCTGTGACTGAAACCTGGATAAGCATTGGTGAGTTAAACTTACTTACTGAACCACTAGATTGAACTTATTTTAATACACCAAGGACAATGGGACAAGGAGGAGGACTAGCCATTGTTTTAAAGAAAACTTTAACTGTAGACTATTGTCATCTGCATTATATTCCAGTTTTGAATCAAACAAATTTGAGCTGGATAGATCCAATCTGGTTTTGTGTGTGGTAATTTACCACCCACCTAAATATAACAAGGATTGTATTAATGATTTCTCTGATTTCATGTCTGGAATTATGTCCAAATAGGACTGAGTTTTAATTATTGGTGATTTTAGTATTCATATCTGCTGTCCAAACAAGCTCTTCATTAAAGACTTTTTGAATCTTATTGAGTATTTTAATCTTGAACAATCTGTTACAGGCCCTACTCAAAAGCTGGGGAATACACTTATTTTGATTTTATCATTTGGTTTACCTGTTTTTAATACTTAAATATGTGATGCAGTTTTTTCTGACTATATGCCTATTTTATTTGAGATTTTTTTGCCTCATTATATCTCTAATTTGAATGTTCCAGTGTCAAATGATTAATTTCACCACAGCTTCATATTTTACTACCACTGTAGTAACTTAGACCCTCCTTCCTGCTATAATCCTGAAGAGTTATCCTCACTATTTCTTTCTGCTCGTCAAAATATTTTGGACATTGTTGCTCTGCGTCCAAACTTAAATCTGAATCCTGGAAAAATTAAAGTGTTCTGTCAGATGAGAATGCAGTAGGGCTGAGAAAAAGTGGGAACAATAATAATCTACAGGTGTCTTTTGATATTCTAAAGGAATGATGGGGCAGCGATCAGAAAACTGTTAAAACTGAAAAGACTAAATATTTCTCTGATCTTGTTTCAAAGAATTACTGTAAACCTGTTGTTCTCTTCTATTTTCTTCAATTAATAAGCAATGCTCTTAATGTCACACAAGCCCATTGTTTAGAGGCCTCTTTTGACACCTGTGAGAAATTTCTAGACCTTTTTGTAGATAAGATTGCAACCAATATTGCACCCCCTTCTTATGATCCATTAATCTCTATTTTCTGTTCGGCCTCCATTAGCAGGGTTGAGCCTCCGTCTCCTTCTAGTCTTGAGGATATGCTTGGCCAGATGAAATTATCAGCAGACCCCACAGATGCTGTTCCACCTTGTCTCTTTATTGAGACTTCTGAGATTATTAGACTAAGCAACCAAGCAATTATGAACAGGTATTGTTCTAGATCAGTTTAAACATGCTCTAGTTCAACCTCTGATCTAAAAACCTAACTTGGACTTCTCAGTCCTTTTAGTTTAGTAATTTTAGACCAACTTCTAAGCTCCCACTTCTGTCCAAACTTTTAGAAAAACTTGTTCTGTTACAACTGCAACCTTTCTTGGACTGGCATAGTATTCTCAACCCATTTAATTCAGGTTTTAAAGCACTTCATAGCACTGAGTTGTTCTCCTAAAACTTTTTAATGTTCTCCTACTAGCTACTGATTCAGGTGATCTTACCATCCTTGTTCTTTTAGATGTCACAGCTGTCACAATAGACCACAGCATATTCATCTCCTGCTTGGAGAATTGAGTGACATTAAAGTCACCATATTGGATTGGTTCAAATCATACCTGTCTGACTGAAGCTTTTCTGTTAACATTGGTGACTGTACCTCCTCCTCAGCATCTCCTCACTGTGGAATCCCCCAGGGAAATATCCAAGGGCTACTTCATTTTCCTCTATAAACTGTTTCCCTAGGATCTATTTTCTTTTAATTTTTATGCAGATGACACCCAAATCTACTTGCCTTTAAAATGGAAAAGTGACAATCTTTAAAACTATTGCTGGACTGCTAGGAGGACATCCAAGCCTGGATGGCCTTAAATTTTATAAATTTTAATGAAGATAAAACTGAGGACCTCATTTTTTGACCCAGTGGGACCAGTGTTTCCCCCATTTTAACCTTTTGTTA
The DNA here is from genome assembly GCF_016835505.1 of Polypterus senegalus. Classification (NCBI taxonomy): domain Eukaryota; kingdom Metazoa; phylum Chordata; class Cladistia; order Polypteriformes; family Polypteridae; genus Polypterus; species Polypterus senegalus. The sequence continues at coordinate 224,117,374 of NC_053157.1, forward strand.
AGTCTTCCGCAAAGAATTTGGGTGTAATTATGGATGCCGATTTTAAAATAGACAATCAAATTAGCTCAGTGATAAAGTCAAGCTTTTTCAATTAAGACTTTTATCTAAAGTCAAGCCCTTTTTTTATCATTTGATGATTCTGAAATAGCTATACATGCTTTTATCTCATCACGGCTCGATTGTTGCAACGCCTTCAATTTGGGGTCAGCCGGGCTTCCCTTACCCACCTTCATGTGGTACAGAACACAGCATGTTTACTAACAGACACTAAGAAGTGTGACCATATCACCCAATACTTGTATCCCTTCATTGGCTTCTCATACACTTCAGGGTAAAATTCAAGGTTCTCATGCTTACCTTCAAAGCTATAAAGGGATTGGTCCCCAGCTACTTTAGTGACCTGATTATTCTTTACACCCCAGCAAGATCTCTCAGGTCTGCTGATCTGTTTTTTGTTGACTGCTCTAAAGTCTAGGCTAAAACAGAGAGGAGACTGGGCCTTCTCTCTCCTGGATCCAAAACTTTAGAATGGTTTACCCCTGAATGTTAGGATGGCTACCTCATTGCCTGTTTTTAAATCCCATCTTAAAACATACTTTTATTCCTTGTTTTGCCCTGGCCCTGATTTAAAAATGTTGTATGCCATTGTTTATTCTTTTGTATTATTTATTGTTTTTTAAATTCTTATTTTATTGTGTTTCTTGGTATTTGGTTTGTACAGCACTTTGGGTTCAACTCCAGTTGTTTTAAATGTGGTCTATAAATAAACAAGAAATGAAATGACCGATTTTAAAATTATTATTCACATAGGACTGCAAAACCTCATTTTCAGCAGTTACCACACCAGTGTCCTGATGGTAAATTTTTAGCTTATGCTTAATTAAATGCTAATTGGTTATTAGAGAAACCTTTGTCGTTATGTTAGCACAGCTGAAATGTTTATAATTCTGTTCAATAAAGCAAGTCAAATGTCTTTCCTTGTGTAACAAAGTACTGCCATTCCTAAAGTTCAATTCTGAGATCAAAAATGTCCAAAATAAACCAGCTTTCTCAAGATACACTTCAGTCTATTGTTGTTTAAGGAAAACAGGTTATTTTATGAAGCACATTGTCATCTGCACCAGTGAAACAGTGACCTTAGATAGATAGATAGATAGATAGATAGATAGATAGATAGATAGATAGATAGATAGATAGATAGATGAGGAACTTGAAAGAAGAAGCTATATCACAGCTAAAATGAATAGAAAAGGGAAAAGGTTTAGACAGAAAGCCATTGTCCAAATTCTTTGCTCTTTTACCCTGTAAGGTGTATGTTTCTCAAGCTACAGACTCTAATATCCTTATCTTCTTATGCAGTTGCAAACCTGAGCCTTCCCCTTCTATTTCTATATAAATGAGATCCAGTTTGCCCTCTTCTCTCAAGACATTATTTATGTGAAAACTGTTTCTTGCCTATCAGTCACATGGAATGCCCTTCGGTTCTCAAAACAGCAACAGACTGATGTGTTTCTTGAGGAAACTGTTTCTTTTTGGCCATTTAACTTAAGGAATGATAGTATATTGCATCTATAGAAAGACAATTGACTTGCTTTATAACAATATAACTTCCTTTGGTGCAGCCAATGAAATTACAAAGATTTCTCTAATAACCAATTAACATTTAAACATGATTGACTAAGAATGAGCTAAGAGAATTTACCATCAGGACACCACACTATTGGTTAGTAATTATTAGTAATTAGATATATAGAATGATTCAAAAAGATTCATCAGATTTCAAAATGATTTATTTCAATTGTAAATCATTACAAACCTATGCAGTAAATTGTAAATGGTTTAAGTGAGCATAAAGTTTATTATGTAATATTACAAGTGCTCAATAGGACTTCCTCCAGTTAAATGGACAACATGAACGCGATAGTCAAATTCATTCCATACTCTATTGAGCATGTCAGGTGTCACTGTACGCTTTCTGCTCAGGGGTTGCCATCTCCTCAGACTGAAGGAAGCCATCTTGGGGTGACAATCAGAAACTCTATGACTCCCTCTTTCAATTGGTATGTGATTGGTTCTTAGGTGCCTCACGGTTGTAAAAATATGGCACGTTGAAATCGGATGAATCTTTTTAAATCACCCTGTATTTTGAAATCAATTTAATGGTACGTTGACTAAAAGATATCACAATTTATCAAAAATATGAAAATTTATTGTTAGATTCCCTTTTTTTGTTATACAATTTTTATTGGTGAAAATGTAATGTAAATTCAAATGTACGTAGTGCATGTGGCCACGAAAGAAAGTGACGCAGTATTATAATATCCTAAAAAAAAAATTCAAAGCACACCCCACCACATATCTCATATCTGCCCTAAAAGGTGACAAACAGAAAGCTTGTTTTTGAGTCCGCCAGAACAAATAACGCCAGTTCTTAAATCCTTACACTGGCTCCCGGTTAAGTTTAGGGCAGATTTCAAAATCCTCCTTTTAACATATAAAGCATTAAATGGCCAAGGTCCGGCTTACTTGTCTGAACTTATTATGACTTTCAAACATGAGCGCACATTAAGATCCCAAGATGCCGGTCTGCTTATGATTCCAAGAATTAATAAAATAACAATGGGAGGTCGAGCTTTTAGTTACAGGGCCCCTAAACTGTGGAGTGATCTGCCTGCTACTATAAGAGATGCCCCATCAGACTCACTACTTCAGTTTAGCACACCCTGACTAGAGCTGCTGATTAACTGTGCAGACTGCAGACTTGTTAGTTATTAGCACTAAAACATAAGTAAAATGATAATTATAATTTGTTATTAACCCTCACCTCTTCTGTTTCTGTTCTTGGTACTCAAATGTGGCACTTGGTGCCATGGCCCACCTGCCAGGTTGTTTTGCCTGCCTAAGGTAAAGTCATCCCTGATGGAGGATCGCAGGAATCGTTGGGTAGAGGGGTCTTTTCATCAGATTGGCTGGCCCAGCTCTGTTTCAGCTGTGGAATGGTCAAATGGGGGAGGCAGCTTGATGGCTGAGGTCTCCAGGACTCTAAACAAATCCAAATCATATTATGTGATATCATCTACTGTTAAATTCTACTCTGTACTTGTAAATTCTTTATTTTTATACTGTATTGAGGATTTGTTCTGTTCTTTCTATTGTATTGTATTGACCCCCTTCTTTTTGACACCCACTGCATGCCCAACCTACCTAGAAAGGGGTCGCTTTTTGAACTACCTTTCCCAAGCTTTCTTCCATTTTTTCCCTACAAGGGTTTTTTTGGGGAGTTTTTCCTTGTCTTCTTAGAGAGTCAAGGCTGGGGGGCTGTCAAGAGGCAGGGCCTGTTAAAGCCCATTGCGGCACTTCTTGTGTGATTTTGGGTTATACAAAACTAAATTGTATTGTTTATTCTCACATCACATGCCCCATTGTTGTATGTGTATTCTCAAATCACATGCCCCAGTACCACCCAACCCATACATAAAAAAATCTGTCATTTTAATGAGGTCTCACACTTTCAAAGGGGATTGTGAAAACCACCCTCTTTCCAGTCTCCACACTTTCCCCTTCCTCCATAATAGTTTGTTTATATCAGCGAGCTTTTGGACATCCAATGGGGACCAAAACACTGGTCTCTGAAGAAACTGTAATAGAGGCATTGCCTCTGAAATATTATATACAGTATATAGCAGGAGCATGAAGACACTGAAACAGTAGAGAGTTCTTTTTTTCACTCCAGCCACTGGTTACACAGGAACCAGAGACATGGGCCACCAGTGTTCCTCTAACAGTAAAGACAGACATGAGAAGAAACAAAAGAGAAGAAAGAGTAAGAAATGTTTTTCATGGAGCACACACTCCCCAGTCCTTAACTAATTAAATTGTGTTAGTCCAAATCTGTATAGTAAAGTTGGGTGAGTGGCTGATCTTGGCACCTGGAAAGTTTTAAATGTAAGATATTTTAGGGAGAAGATTTCCAGCATGAGGCTAATAGTTGCTTTGTTGACAAAATAATAAGCATCCACAAGAGAGAGGATTCCAAACTTTTAAACACTAGGGTATACACCTACCACTTTAGAAAATCATAGAAAATTATTAAAGACCTGCACTTTCCTGTCTTGTCCACTCTGGACCACAAGCACTTCTACCACCATCCCAAAGACTTATGCACTTCTTCTGCATGTTTATCATCAGATGTTGTATTTATTGTCTGTTTGTATTTGGGGATGCTTTAACCTTTTCAAATGACACGTTTCAGGAAGTAGGCCTTAGCCTGAAAGTCTTATCATGCTGAAGAGCAATGCAGTGCATTCTGGGAAAGCCGAAAGGAAATTTTACTTAGTTGGAAAGTGCAGCTTTTGATTCCTAACGGAACTGACCTTGATCCTGTGTGATAATGAATTAGTAACTTTTTCCATGTTTTGAGAAACACTTCTAGCAGAAGGAAACACAGGTGTGTGCATGTAATTTGGGTAAGAAAACAGACAAAGAGTGGTGGCCTTTTATTTGGCATTTTTTAAAAATAACTATTTTGGTTCATTTATTGCACTCAGTTGTTGCAAAAATGAAGGTGTCAGTTGCTTTTATAATACTTCTCTAAAAAGTTCAGCTCAGCTGCACAAAAGTACATGTTGAGAGGCTCCACAAACAGTTGTATGGTCACTTGAAAAAAGAACTCTATCTTTAGCAAATAATCAGTCTTTATTTTTTTTCATGTATGATGTACAGTGCCTGCCAGAATGTTTGAGACAAAGACACATTTTTTATTGATGTCCCAGTCTGACCCACAGTTTAACATTACAAATCAAACAATTCAGAGGTGATTAAAGTGCACATTGCTGATTTTCATTTAAGGGGATTTGCAGATATTTTGGTAACACCATGTGGAAATGACAGCACTCTTTATACATGGCGCCCCCACTTCAGGGTACCATAATGTTTGGAACAATTGTGTTTGTGTTTCCTGAGGTGTGATTCATTGCTTTATTAAGGCAGGCATAAGATACCTAGGCTTGCTTCTACCTATAGACTACCTTTGGAGTCAGAGTCACCATTGTTCAAAATGAGGACAAGAGCTGTGACAATGAATTGCAGACATCAAGCAGTCAATGCATGCAAGGGATATGTGACAACATTCTAAATATGACTGCTTTAATAGACCTGCCATTAATATGTCCTAAAAATTATGTTGCCCTGATATGGGAGGACCATGTTAAGAAAGTGTTGTCATTTCTACATGGTGTGTCCAAATTGAATGCAAATACCATTAAATACTATTATATTAATAACATTAATATTAATATATTAATACTGTTACTTCTGGGCACTGTGCAAGCAGCAGCCTTTTTACAGTAGCATTATATTTCTCACTGTTTTTTTTCTGAACTTATTTACTAGTTGCTAGTCTTATTTAAATTAGAATTGATCTGGCTTCTGGCTTGTCACTGACAGTAGCCATTCGAAATTAGAAAAATGAATTTTAAATGGATTCTAAATTTACCAACACACTGCGATGCTTGTCATGACTGCACTTTAAATGAGCTGCGAACTTGGTTGGTGTCAAAAAGAGGACCTAAATTGGGCCTTATGTCAGCAACTCCTGAAACAGTACGACACTGAGAAAATGAAAGTGGAGCATAATACATGCTCCCATAATCAGCTATTTGTACTGCAATTGTGAGCTGATTGAAATTTTGACCAATTCATCAAATGTAAAGGTTGTGGAGCGTGTTTCTTTACCAACAACTCGCGGTGCACAGATGTTAAAGTGCTGGGAAGAAGCTGCTCACCTCATGTGGAGTTTCTTATAATCAATTAATTAATTAAAAAACATTTTACCTGCCAAGAGAATTTACATTTGTCATTCTAATAGGAGTGTATGTCCGCACTATTGCAATATAGGTTTTACTTGATTTGATCTTAACTACTGAGAATAAATGCCCAGAATTTACAGTTATTATTGTGAGTGACTTTAATAACTCCAATTTGATTTCAGAATTTCCCAAATACAAACCATTTGTTAAATGTGTAACTAGACCAGAGAAAACTCTGGATCATTGTTACAGCACTATTTCTGATGCTTGCCATGCCATTCCATGAGCAACTCTGACCAAGCAATGATTATTTCCTTTCCTTTCATATAGACTGAAACTGATAACAGCTAAACCAGAAATAAAAACAGTGTGTAAGTGTAGAGACTACAGGATGGACTGGATTCTAATTCTCTGGGAGTTACTCTGAAGGATTAGAAAAGTACACAGACACAGTTATTTATTACATAATGTTTTGTCAGGAAATTTGTTTTCCGATAAGGATAATTATCAAATACAATAATGACAAACCATGGATTTCTAAGCATATGAAAAAGATACAGAAAACTAAAGAGTAAGTTTACAAAAGTGGAGACAAGAATGTTTACAAAGTGGCTAAAAATCAACTAGACAACACCATTAAGGGCATCAAAAGCAAATACAAAGCCTACCTAGAATGCAATACAACCCTAACTTTGCACCGTGGGGTGCACACTATCTCTCAATCACACCATCTCTCTAAAGGACACCTGGGCCAAGTCTGCCAATTCTCTATTACAATGCAGGTCAGCCAACTCCTCCTCCAGTTCAGCGACCCTGAGCTCGAGGTGTTGGATCAGCTGGCATCTCTTGCAGATGTTGCCCCCATAGACAACTGGCTCTTCCAAAGCATCATCTAAAAAGTCCAACATCCAACAGGACTTGCATTGCACTGGCCTCATTATTAAAATTTGATTTGGGATTAGTAAACTGCCTTAAATATTTTTTTCCTTAAAATTAAATTTCTTCTTCTTTCAGCTGCTCCTTAACTTAAATGGTAACACTAAGATCTGCTACAGATATTTTACACCTTTTCCCCTTAAGCTCCTGCCTGCTATCTGTCTTTCTATGAGGTTAACTTTACTTTTCTCTGGCTCTTCTCCTAACTTTGCGCTCCTCTTACTTATAAGCTCTCCACTCGCACTATTTGTATTCCCCCGTATTAATGAAACCTTACACTGTCGCCCACTTAACTGCTCTACCTCTGGACCACTTAGGACTGTTTGATCTAAAATAAATAAATACAACTTTACTACCTTATTTGCTCCTACAGCCCCTTGTGCCTGATCGGTGTCTTAACGCTGGCTGCTTACCTGCGCATTGCTGAGCCTTCCCCTTTTATTGCTTTGAAGTCAGCCACGGCCTTTTTTTCTTTTCCTTTAAACTAAGGAATCGCTGTTACAACAATGCAGTTATTTGCTCACAAATGCCGATATCAGTTACTGCTGCTTCTCCTCGATGCTAATTCAAATACAGATAACAAGAACAAGAACAGGTACAAGTACAAGTAACTTTTCCAAGCACACCTCCAAACACCCAGCTACTTTTGCTCTTGTGCAGGAGAAAAAAAAGCAAAAAAAACCCTTCTAAAGGGAAAAAAGCTTTAAAAATTCCCACACGGTTCCTTAGCGGCAACCAAAACCCAACTTTTTAAGAGTAAAATGCATTTTTTATGTAAATCTCACACCACAGAACAGACCAAAAACACTCAACAGCCTCTAGCGTTTGCAAAGAACACGTCAGCACACGTAACATGGAGCTGGTGCCCCGTTCACAGATTGTTCCTGTCTCGCGTTGTATTCTTGCTGGGCTGGCACGACACTGGAAGGATAGATGGACAGAATAATTAAACATGCACTACAAAGATATTTCAGTGTTCCTTAAAAGTTTTGAAGAATCTGCGTTCTAAGCTTACAGATCGCTTGACATATATTACAGAGCTGATTGTGTGGCGATTGGTTACTTGGAGAAAGAAAAGGAAGGACAGGAATTGGAGGTTAGTGCGTTTGAAAGAGACAGTACTGCTGCTATAAATTATTTCATTGAAGGTCACACACAGTGCAGCAAGCATCTTGCGTGAGTCAGGAACAATCTCTGGACAGGGCGCCAGCTCGTCACTGTCACTGCGCCACCGTGTTCCCATGTTTAATAACATGCTTTATCTATCATCATGAAAATGATATCAAGTATACATGTCAGTATTTAAACTATTCAGAGAGCTGTAATACGTATCATGAATGTAATGGATTCTGTGTCCTGTCGGAGGAAGAGAAAGGCCGTTTAAGAAGCACGTAGTGATTTGCACACATAGAGCACATGGAAGAACACATAGAATACGAAGCATTTAATGTGCTACTTTAGTTATGATGGTATCTGAAAAACTAGTAAATGATTTAAAGATGAAGTTTATGATGTTATACTTTAATGACAAAATAAACTACGATTAAAGTGGAAATTTTAAGGTTAAAGTTGACATTTCGAGCTTTTTTCCCACTGTGTCCCTGTTTTTTTTATTCTTTTCTCTTTATCCTAATAAGCTTTTATATGAAACTCAGACAGTGGGATATGACTGTCCTTTTCACAGCGACTTTGATATCTGAAAACTTCTTTTTTATTTCCGGCACTGTGCGACTTTGTCAACTTGAGCTTTCGAGTTTCTCCAACACTCTATGTCACTCGATCAACTTCCTTTTGTTGTTTATGCCACTGTTTAAACCAACAAATCGTATGTTTATCCTTGCCTCCGCTTGGTATTCAATGAAATTCTTTTATTTTTCCCCCTTGCTTTTGCCATTGCCTTTTCACAGAACACTGAGCTTAAGGGCTATTTATATTGCTTTGCATATTCAAAGAGGTTTCATTTTGGGAGGAGGTGGGGGAGTGGCAGCTGGCGTGTGCACGTGTGTTACTTTTCACGCTGACCGTGATTTATAGAACGGAAGAACGTGGAAGTTGGTTCTCACACAGATTAATGCATCTGGATTTTTTGTGCGTACACACATTTCCGCTTTTGTCCGTATGCCATGTTTTAGTGTGAATTCTACACATGCCGTTATCTAGCTCTTTGAAAGTGGATGTAGAAATGTACAAAATGAAATAGAAAATTTGAGACAGATATGTCCGTTGCCAAACAAAAATATCAGAGAAAAGAAGTGGGGATTTGTCTGTTGCAAGATAATGTGGTGCGACGGCAAGCCACATTTTAGCTCTAACAGGATCAATTTGTGTGCTTTGATGTTTGATTTATGGTTCAATGTGGTGAAGCAAATCATCAAACTTAAATGCTGACATATGAAAGTATTCGTCATGCTTTTTATTCATCCATTTCTCACATAGGCAATACAACCATCACATATTCCCATTATAATGACAAGATACAAGGTCTCACATACCATCTTCTGTGTCACTGTTGCCGTCTTTTTTTGCACCTTCGCAGCAGCATCTCACACTGACAGCTGGTGGAATACTTCAGATTTACATAAACTTTGTTAGCAAATGTAGTCAGTTAACTGCTCACATGGCTGCAGCTTCCACAAGCATACGTATGCACATAGTTTCAAGTATGTCCCAGGTCATATTCACACAGCAGAAAAGATTGTTGGCCTGAAAGTGTTCTCCATTGAGGTCCTGTAAACATCAAGGGTCAGGAAATGAGACAGAAATATAATCAAAGACTACACTCAAGCACAAAGACTACACAACTCTGTCATGTTCTTACCTCTGAGGAAATGTTAGAGATCACTGAAAAAAAGAACTACTTGACACAGAAACAGCTTCTGTCCTACTGCAGTCACTATGGCTAAGCACAGTCCCTGATTCATCGCTATCTTTTTCTGATTTCTGTTCTCCTCCATAAATTATGTTTATTTTATATAGGACTTAACAAAATATTAGTGCAATTCTACTTCAATATATTATTTGACTAGGGGGCTTTGCCCCCTACTTGCTTTGCTCGCCAACCTCCCAATCCCCCCTCCCAACCGGGGGCACTCTCACCAGCTCGTGTTGTGAAGGGGGGGTGGGGCTGAACACACGCTAAGGAGATGCAAATGGATCAGCTGCTGCTGAGCTGCATGTTCTGCATGTCGCGCTGCATGTCGATCATTTAGAAGCCTGTACAGAAGCCGCTGGTGCCGTGCTGCGTGATCTGTATGTCGCGCTGCGTGTTGATCATTTAAAAGCCTGTACAGCAGCTGTCCTTTTGTCTCACTTCCTTGTCTCATGGGACGTTAAAGTGTCTCCGAGAAATTGTTTGTAAGTAGGGCGTGATGTGCAAGTAGTCTCGCGGGACTTCAAAGTGTCTCTCCGAGATGATCATGTCTCAACCCAAAATTCTTTTATATAATAGATAGATGTATCTGTGTTTACTGTATATGATGTCATGATAGTGTCATGTATTGAATATTGTGTTGTTTAATTCTGTGTATGTAACAAGTAATTCGCTCCAGATATCATAATGGCTTGGGGCAGCCACCCATATATTGTATCCTGGCTGTGAAAGTTTTAAATAATTGAATAGAGATGTTCACAAGACCGAGTCCAAAACATAACTGCCAGACTGGAGGTAAGCTTGCGGCTTTAAAGGCCCGTAGCGGAAGCGACATTATCCAAGGTTCTGGAACCTGGTGGAATTTCCCAGGAATGATCTGTAAGGAACTGAGAAAGACAGTCAGCACATTCTGCCGCCCCCTGGTCTGATGTGGTATTACCATTACTCAAGCCCTTTAGCAGCCTCCTATTCGCACGTGTGTGACAATGTAACAACAAGAGATTATATAAGGTAGTTTCATGTCCTTTCATGTTCACTAGGGATGTTGTGGCCTGTTACAATGAAATTTGATAAAGACAAGCACGAAGGGAAACAAAATATAGCACCTCTAAAAAATATTACTCCCCTTAGAAGCTTTCTTATTTTATTGTTTTACAACATTCTGTTAAAGTGGATTTAGTTAATTTTTTGCATGGATAAACAGAAGAAAAGATTCTTTAATATCAAAGTGAAAACAGAGTTCTGCTGCATTAATTCTAAACTACTTTATCTCATAGGTTTCACCCCATTGATGTTAGTATTTAGTAAATGGCTGCCATGACAGCTTTGTGTGTGTGCACACAGGTCTCTGTCTCTATCAGCTTTGCACATGTGGACTATCCCTGGAAAGTAGAAAGTGAGCAATCTAAGCAAAGAAAGCTTGTTTCATGGTAAATAAAAATGGCACGGAGAGCCTTAAGGTAAATCAAATTAAGATTATATTTGGGAACACAACAAATGTGCTGCATTCTTGAACTTTTTATATGATTCATTTCTTTCCATTGGACATCTCTCTGACTCTCTTTTCAGTAATAATAATAAGAGCATTATATAAACACCAACCAAACAAAACATCCAATAAGCTGAACTTAAAACTAGATGCCTAGTTTTAAAATGCTGACTTAATTGTACCAAAGACAAATCCAAATAAAGAGGAAGCTGATGTTGTGGCCTTCAAATATGAAACTTTCATGTCTTGTGATCCTTCCAGTAAACAGTGAGGTACAATTTATCACAAGCACTGAATTCAGATACAGAAGGGTGTGTCAACACTGCTAAGAACTCGGAAATTGCTTTAATGAAACTTTTCTTCAGCTATATAATGCTTCTTAGATGTGTTGGGGTAAATTATACAGTAATTGGTAAAGGTTATAAAAGATACAAAAGAAGTTTAGAGTCACAACATTTAGGATGTATGTCCTTATCAGATGTGTGACTGAAAAGCAAAATACAGATTTTGAGGGAAAGGAGGGAAGAAAGCTGGGGAGAAGGAATACAAGTAAGACAAAAGAAGGTGCTAAAAGTTAACATTAGAGAAGAGAGAGATTAACTAATGTTAAAATTCTTTTTTTTTTTTGAAAGGTGCCTTTGAAAGAACACAAACAGAGTAATATGGATATAACTAAGAGGTGAGAAATTATCTCAAATAGGCTCTTTGATCCACATAATTCATATATCTGCAAGCCCAATAGGTCTGGATCTTGGTTTTTATCTGGACACAGGCAAGCTCAGACACTCAGACTCCTTGCACAGTCTCTCGAGAGCCCTGATCAGAGCCTCCTTTGACTCTACAAAGATCACACCATCGTTGACAAAGTCAAGGTCAATGAATTTTTCTTCACCAACAGATTCTCCACAACCATTGAATCCCACAACCTGGCCAAACTCCCAGTCCATGCAAGCAATGAACAGAAGAGGAGCAAGAACACACTCCTGATGAACGCCAGAATCAACTGTGAAGAATGCAGAGGTTCTGCCTCCACTCTGCACAGCACTCACAGTACCAGTGTATAGGCCGGCCATGATATCCAGCAACATTGAGAGGATCCTGTGAAGTCTCAGGATGTCCCATAGGGCAGCTTGATAAACTGAGTTGAACGCTTTGCAAAAATTGACACAGGCTGCAAAGAAACTTTGTTGATATTCTCATTTGCACTCGATAAGAACCCTCATTGTCAGAATGTGGTTGATGGTAGACTTCTTAGACGTAAAACCAGATTGCTCTAGTCGCTGGTAGGTGAGCAGGTGATCACGGATTCTACTGAGGAGGACCCTAGCAAGGACCTTACCTGGCACTGAGAACAGTGTTATTCCCCCCATAGTTGCCGTAATCCAAGCAATCACCCTTTCCTTTCCAGGTAAAGATGACAAGTCCCATTTTCCAGTCAGTTTGGATGACACCCATCTCCCAAATGAAAGCAAAGATTGCTTGCAATGCCAGGAGGACAGCCTCACGACCAGCCTGGATAAGTTCACCCCAATACTACAGATCTGTGCAGCCTTCTGAGTCTCATAATACGCTCATTGAAAGGACTGACATTGAACACCATCGGAAGGTGCCAATCCGCCACAGCAACAGCTACTCTTTGAGTATGACAGCTGTCAAAGCGACCAGACCAATAAAAGATGTACTCACCTATACAGATCAGGTCAGTCCCAGGTCTGTACACCTCAGAGAGTGCCACCACTAAAATGCAAAATTTACAAAGCTCATCTGGCAGCAGAGGAAGAGGCGCCTACCTGGATGGGCCACCTCACATTGAGAGACCACCCTCTGGTCTTTATATAGGGCAGTGCAGCTGTCAGTTCCTTGCTGAGACACTAACTATTGTTTATGTTGGTTGATCCCTCCTTAAATTATGGATTTTTCTTTGAATTATTGATTTTGCATTTTCTTATTTTTGAGCCTTTGCCTTATGCACTTCTGCATAAAGGACTTGGCTTTGTTACCTTTTCTTGAATTTTGGGGATTAACCCTATTTGACTTCTTTTGTCCTTTTCACCCTTTGAATACATCTTTTATTATAATGGAGAAATCTTGTGTCATAGTTCTCTTCTCCTCTACTGAGTTTTTTGTTTTTAATTTAAAAGCCTTTCCCATTTTCTGTTGGGCCTGTGCAGGTGGTAACATTTGTTTCTCATGTTTTGAGGCAGGCTGACTTTGGTAGGTCTTTCTTCAGATCAGGGTAGGGTTCATGCTTTGTGGCCTACCATCATTTGGAGTTTAGCAATCCAGAAATCATAACATGTATTTTGGTGCTATGGTTGGGGAACATTTCTCTCCAATATATAAAAATGTTTTTACATGTCAAACAGTGAAAACAGAACTCTTCATTTTATTACAAAAAAAAAAATGTGGCAGCACTAGTGAAAGTCAAGATAAGAGTTGACTTGGCTGATTCTAGGACTGCAAGGTTTGAGTTATGAGGGAAAATTAAAGATTTTTTTCAGGCAAAAAAAACAGAGACACATGGAATAAATTACCAAATACTGTGGAGGAGAGTTTAGGGACCTTCAGATCTTGATTTGATGTCATATCGGACAATCTAGGTGAATCGGACAGATGAGATTGTTGGCTTGAAGGCCTGTTCTTGTCACAGTTGATCTAATATTATAATTTCACAGTTATTCATTAAGTATTCATTACTGAAGAATTACTGGAGTCTGAGGAACTATGAAAAAGGAACACAGTATTTATCGTGCCGGGAAGAAAATGGGCTGTTGAGAAAGTAACTATATGAGTCAAAAGGCTTGTAATTAACTGTGGGTTTTAACTCCTGGAAAGCAAACAGAGAGATGGATGTTGAGCAAAGAGAATGTTGTGGTAGAACATCAGAAGATGGATGCCGTCTGTAAAAGTGGTTAATGAATTTGTGAAACTGGCTTCTGGAGCAGGAGGTAAACGAGACACAATCATTTCTAAGTCCTTTGTACAGGCAAATTTGAATTATCTGCATATTAAGTCCCTGTATTTAGCTTGTGACAAAATGAAGCCACCACACACTTCCTCCAAAAGGTGACTTATTTGCTGTTGTAACAAAACATAACATTGCAGCATGGCTATTTAAATAGGACTTTATTTGGATTGCACCTAAAGTAAAAATAAACTGATGTATTACTGTGAAAGACAGCTTCTCCATTGCCAGGGCAATTGTAGGCTCCCAGCGCTGCAGTGGCTCACCGCAAAAGCAAATCCGAGCCGCAGTCGTGCTATAAGCGTCTGTCGTCAATGGGTGATGCAAGGAACATTATGAATACAGGGAAACGTATTACTTGGCCTGGTCATGACCCTGCCTGACTGCTGTGACTGTGTATAGGACAGTGGTAGACCCCGCTACAATAAATAACTGTGCTGTTCCCGTTTCAAGTTGAATAAAGCTGGTTTTGCTAAAGTACTGAGATTCAGCCTCATGTTTTGGGGTGCAAGACATTGACTCATGTGTCACATGGTATCAGAAGTGGGGGCTTGCGCCAATGGATCCCCAAGAGGCATATAATATTCCGATACCAGAGGAGCAAAATGAGGGTTCTTAAACCACTCCAGTCTTTGCTCTCCCCAGGGATGTGCTGGTGAAGATGACTTTGTCTATGTATCAATGCCTTGGTTTTGTTCCATGTGTTTCTTGGGCGGTCACCAAGAGGTGAGGCTACCTGCCAGTCACTGCCAGAGACTGTCATCCTGTCAATAAAATCTGGAGGGTCTCCCACAGTTCCTGGTGGTTCAATCGAATGCACTTGGGAGCTTTGCCGAGTTTCTTTTTCCACTGTGCCCTGTGTTTTGATCTCGCTTTGGATTTGTTTATCTTTGGGATTTGCCTTACCGTCTAGACAAAACCCTTGGGGGGAATCATGTAGAAAATATGTTGCCATTTCTACACGGTGTGACCAAAATGTATGCAAATGAAAGTCTACAATGTGCACTTTAATCATGTCTGAATTGTTTGATTTGCAATTTTAAACTGTGGAGCAGAGGGATAAATCAAGGAAAAATGTGCCTTTGTCCCAAACATTATAGAGAGCACTATACATTGAATACATTTTATACAGTACGTATGTATTTAATTGTTTTTTGACAAATAATTCTGTTTATGAATTTTATTTCTTATTTAGACATAGCTTGGAAAAGTTTCATTTTCGTTCTCTCAATTTTCTTCATTTGTGCAACACCATCAAGTTGCATCATGTGACTATGCTTATGACTTCTCAGAAATGACCTTATAAATATGCAATGACTTTACTAGGTGTTACCCCTTGGTGAATACACTATATCTTCATTCTTTTTAGTGTAGTTAGCTTATTTTCCAAATTGACTTTAGTGTTAGGATTGCTTTCTGACTTTGATTTTGTCTTTGACTACTGATTAACATTTTGCACTTTTATCCCGGGTTATTTTGAATCTTCTGGTTTTGACTTCTGACTATAATTTTGTTTAAGAAATAATTTCCTAGTTTTATTGTTACTCTTTTGTTACTGTCGGGAATTATTATCTGGCTTATGTTTGATTCCATTTTTATTGTTGTTTTTACCGATTTATACTTTAAAATTATTCCCAAATAAAACTGTAAGTCAATGAAGTGTTGATAACTCAATTGTCCTGTTTTTAGATGCTCATTTATTTGGTCAGAGTGCTTGATGCAGCCTGTTTATGTCTTTATATGGCAATTCTAGAAGTGTGTTAGAGCAAAATGTATGTGTTAACTTCTCAGCATCATGCGGTAAACAGAAAAAAGTGTAACTTATGCAGTGTTTTTAAATGAAACAATGCTGTCTTTGTAACCTGGGTAATGCAGGATTTAAATCTTAGGGTTAAACTGATGCTGGATACACTAATGTATGACTAAAACTGGACACACTGGAGTCAACATGGTTTAGCATCACTATGCTGCATTTTTAACCATCCGTTAAGTTTATTAATGCACCTCCAGTACTTCTTTTTAGTGCGTCATTTTCTAGCTCTGCGGCTTCTGGCACAAGGCAGGCACTACCAGAGATGGGGTGCCATTTAATTACAGAGCAAACTCTCAGACTCATTCCATTAAAGCCAGTTTAGTTCTGCTAGTCCACATAACAACACAAAAGGATTTTTTTTTTCAAAAAGTGGAAGAAAAGCTGAGCACCCAGTGAAAACTCCTGAAGGCAGTTAAAGATGTGTGGCTGAGAAGATGGTAGTCTGACAGCATTTCTTCACATCTTACACCCATATGTAGTCAGGGAAGCCAAACGTTTAGTTTCAAATATTCAGTATGTGAGATTAAATGAAAGAACTGCATACAGAAGCTCCTTCAAAATGTTGCATGAAATCTCCTGCATTTAAAGACCTCCTGAAAAGCACTCTAATGAATGGAGATGAGGTGCTGCTGTATTTGAAGTCTTTACTTGCCAGTGGTTAATGGCTCCCAGTTAGTAGCTTCAGTTCTCTTTATTAGAATAATTCATTTCCCTTTTGCAAATTCTTGAGGTTTGCTCATTTATAAATATAGATATAGTAAAAACTCAAAATAACATTCACAGAAGGCAAAAAGCACTCTGCAAAAATACGAATGCAGAACTGTGACAGGAGTGCTGGTCACACTCACAGGAAATCTAACTTAGACACCATTAATATATCCGACTACGCCACCCAGATTTATTAAGAGACTGAGAACTCTTGAGATTTACAGAAAATAGCATACGGGGTTCTTTAAATTGGGCGGTGAGTAAACACACAATGAAAGACACAACAGTAATTTCAGGAAAAGCAACAGTAACTTCTATTACACAAGACAATA
The DNA here is from genome assembly GCF_016835505.1 of Polypterus senegalus. Classification (NCBI taxonomy): domain Eukaryota; kingdom Metazoa; phylum Chordata; class Cladistia; order Polypteriformes; family Polypteridae; genus Polypterus; species Polypterus senegalus. The sequence goes on from NC_053157.1 coordinate 224,134,293, forward strand.
CAGTAAATTAAAAAAAGATAAACGAACATAACAAAAAAAAATCTAACAATATCAGGTTCAAAATTCCTTTTTTTTAGAAAGTAAAGCACACAGTCCACACTCTAAAAGTCCGTTAAAAGCAAGAATTGGAGGATACAACCTTTAGTGGTGCAGAGTCCAGTTTGCGCACTGTGTTACCCCAACACTTAATCATTCAACTGTCCACCGGACACTCGTTACCCAACAGTTGTGTCAAATTGTTGAATCCCTGTCAGCATCTCTTCGTTGTTCCTTTTTTTTCCACTCTGGGCTATTTGTGTTGTTGTGACCTAGGCACACCTCATTTCTCGTCTGCCAGCTTTGCTTGGTCCTTTCATGCAGCTTCCCTCTTTCACTGGACCCACAACCGGCATCTCCTTGTGGAGCTGTCTCTTCCTCCCTGTAAGTAAGTGTTGCCGTTCTTGTGCCTCACATTGTGCCAGCCAGGTACCCTTGTCTGCCTACAAGCCCCTGTGCTCTCTCCAAGTGTCTTGGCAGCGTTCTCAGTGGACCGTCCCTTTCCTTTCCTTCTCTTGCCCAGAAGTTTAAATCTCCTTCAGTCCCTGCAATTATCAGTTCTGGACAATCGGATTAAACAATGGCACATCTAAATTTCTTGGGTTTAACAACTAATGAAAACACAAGTTAAAAAAATGTATTGTTACCAACCATTAATGAGTACAGATCTGCTGTTTAGAAACCAATATTGTCAAATTGTTCATTTCCAAGTCGGGTAAATACAGACATCCTCCAAGGAAGGAGCAGTTCTGTTATCACAACTTGGTATTGTTTGTAATCTCAACCAGCCAAAAACTTCAAAGTGGTGACTCCTTTGCAATACATTAAATACCTACAATCTGCAGACAACCTTTTAACTTCTCACCCCCGTGCCAACAATGGGTGCCTAATGGAACCACCCAGTGTTCAAAAAGATGTCCGCCTCTGACAGAATGCTTATTGAAAAATCTATCTATCTATCTATCTATCTATCTATCTATCTATCTATCTATCTATCTATCTATCTATCTATCTATCTATCTATCTTATATCGTAGCTTTCATGCCTGTCATTATCTATTTGAGTAACATTTTTAATTAAATGTTTAAAATCTCCTTTTTTAAGTTTGGAATTTGTTTTTATAAACACCATAGCACCGGGTTATCCCTAAAAAACATGTTGTACCCCAAAAATTTTAAAAAGAGTTGTATCTTTTGGTTGCAGTGAGTGATAGGTTGTACATAAATAAGTTGTAAGATCTACACAGCAAAATTGCTTTTGCTAATTAATTAGTCAAAACACTTGAAATTACTTAAATTATTGATATGCCTAATGTAATAAAATAGTGCTTTTGCTATTTTTTTTTCCAGAGGATTTGAGGAACCGGGGGCTTAACTGGAAACATTACCAAGGACTAAATCCAGAAAGCTGTTTTGTGTTCATTATTTAATATATTTTATAATTATACTTTAATATAACTTCTGCTGAAGTGTTAGAGTTGTGAAAAACATTTTTTCAGACAAGAGTCTTGTTGTGACTGTTCAAAATGGAGGAGCTACTGGTTATGTTGAATTCCGCAGGAAGAGGTGTGTCCAGGTGGATGGACACTGGAAGTGACGTCTGTGGTGGAAAAGCCATCAATCTTTTTGGTCTGGTCATGGAGGAAAAGTGAAGGCATTATCACATAGAGCCAATCCATGGATCAGTGGTGAATTAAACTTAGTCACAAACACACAAATCTGGAGAGTGTTTTCAGGGTTCACAGTGAAGACGCAGTGCAGCATTGGGTGAAAAAAACTACACAGTCTTTAACAATATCTCTGTTTTCTCTTTGAATCACTTGACTTTTTTAAGAGTCAAAGTGCAAACAAGCAGCAATGATTAATGAGCAACCACCTATTCTATAACTTGTGCTCAAAGGGATAACTGACCAGGAGGAGGGAGTCATTTGGTAGAAAACAATGAAATTTAAACAAAAAAACTTAATCTTGCAGTACATTCAAGCCATGGGACAATTTACTGACCATGGTCAGGTAGGAAATGGGGATGGGCAAGAGTGAAACACAGTTGGTAACCACCTGTACCTCTTTTTTTTTTTAATGGGAGGAAGAAAACATGGGGGAAAAGTGACGTCACTTTCCCTCCCTGAAGCCTCCCCCTTTCCTGTCTGGACCCTTTTTAAGGAGAGCATCAGCAAGAAGGCAGCATTCAGTTTGGACCATGCTCTCAATGAAAACAGATGTCATTACTAAAGGTACCATCAGTTTTTAAGTATTATCAGTCCTTCCATTTTTGTTAATTTTTATTCATCCTTTCAAGGGAAAAGTGTATTAAATGGATTTACCAATTTGGGTACCCAATCTCTTCACACCTGTTCCTCTACTGTTATAATATGTACTATAAAGTATATACAAACTCAAATCAGAAAAAGTTGGGATGGTATGGAAAATGCACATAAAAAGTTGGTATGGAGGGAAATTAGGGTCAGTAATTAGATAAAATTATTAAATAATGATGTGATTTTTAAACTTCACCCTGTCAAGTAAGTGAACCAGTTGCCATGATACAACATTAGAGGCTTCGCCACAGGCTCTGACGTCCGAGGTTTGATCCCCATAAGTGGAAGCTAAGGTGTGTACACCTGATGAGCCCCAATTAGTACATGTGTCATATACTTTTTGTGTTACAATCTAATGAAAAAGTATGGGAACCCCTCTTAATTCTTTGGATTTTTGTTTATCATTGGCTGAGCATTCAAAGTAGCAACTTCCTTTTAATATATGACATGCCTTATGGAAACAGTAGTATTTCAGCAGTGACATTAAATTTATTGGATTAACAGAAAATATGTAATATGCATCATAACAAAATAGACAGGTGCATAAATTTTGGCACCCCAACAGAGATATTACATCAATACTTAGTTGAACCTACTTTTGCTCCTTTTGCCTCTAGACGCCTCCTATAGCCTTTGATAACTGTCTGGATTCTGGATGGAGGTATTTTTGACCATTCTTCCATACAAAATCTCTCCAGTTCAGTTAAATGTGATGGCTGCCAATCATGGACTTTTGATGATATTAAAGTCAGGGGACTGTGACGGCCATTCCAAAACATTGTACTTCTCCCTCTGCATGAATGCCTTTGTAGATTTCGAACCATGTTTTGGGTCATTGTCTTGTTGGAATATCCAACCCCGTCGTAACTTCAACTTTGTGACTGATCCTTGAACATTATCCTGAAGAATTTGTTGATATTGGGTTGAATTCATCTGACCCTTGACTTTAACAAGGGCCCCAGTCCCTGAACTAGCCACACAGCCCCACAGCATGATGGAACCTCCACCAAATTTGACAGGAGGTAGCAGGTGTTTTTCTTGGAATGCGGTGTTCTTCTTCCGCCATGCAAAGCGCTTTTTGTTATGACCAAATAACTCCATTTTTGTCTCATCAGTCCAAAGCACTTTGCTCTAAAATTAATCTGGCTTGTCTAAATGAGCATTTGCATGTAGCAAGTGACTCTGTTTGTGGCGTGAGTGCAGAAAGGGCTTCTTTCTCATCACCCTGCCATACAGATGTTCTTTGTGCAAATTGCGCTGAATTGTAGAACGATGTACAGATACACCATCTGCAGCAAGATGTTCTTGTAGGTCTTTGGAGGTGATCTGTGCGTTGTCTGTAACTATTCTCACAATCCTACACATATGCCGCTCCTGTGTTTTTCTTGGCCTGCCAGACCTGAGGTTTAACAGCAACTGTGCCTGTGGCCTTCCATTTCCTGATTCCTTACAGTTGACATTGACAGTTTAAATCTCTGAGATGGCTTTTTGTAGCCTTCCCCTAAACCAGGATACTGAACAATCTTTGTTTTCAGATCTTTTGAGAGTTGCTTTGAGGATCCCATGCTGTCTGTCACTCTTCAGAGGAGAGTCAAAGGGAAGCACAACTTGCAATTGCCCACCTTAAATACCTTCTCTCATGATTGGACTCACCTGTCTATGAAGTTCAAGGCTTAACGAGCTAGTCCAACTAATTTGGTGTTGCAAGTAATCAGTATTGAGCAGTTACATACATTCAAATCAGCAAAATTACAAGGGGACCCACATTTTTGCACAGCCAGTTTTTCACATTTGATTTAATTTCATACAACTAAATACTGCTTCACTAAAAGTCTTTGTTCGGAAAACACCGCAGTACTCAGATGTTCCTAGGAAATGAAAGACATACCACTGTTATCTTTTTTGTTGAAAGTGGAGTCAATTATTATGCAGGCTGAGAGGGGTTCCCAAAGTTTTTCATGTGACTGTATTTGGCAGGTACTATATCACATATCTATGTGATATCTCTGCTCCTCACAACTGAAAGGATTCTGGAGCAAATATAAATTGTGTTAATGGCACTGCAACATCCAAATCCCATCCTGCATTTCTAAATGGATCCAAGCCTGTGCTTGTGTGCATGTCTATATATATGCATAAAAGACAGGTAGGAGATTACTGAGAACATAATCATCAGTCCTTTCGAGAGGATAATTTCGGGCAGTTTGTTGAGAATCGCCAGTCAAAAGAGGAGCCACAATGTTAGCCCAGTTCTTTCTCTGCTAGTGTATCAAAACAGCCATGCGGTCAAAGCAATATAGGATCATCAGAGGGAGTCATGTTCTAAAGTACATACCTGGCCTAAATGGGAATGGGATGTGGGTCTGAAGTCGCAGCTGCAGCCGTACCCTGGAGGAAGGGCAATGACCTGCCACTGCACAGTGGCATGCTGTTGAGAGACTTGCTGAGAAAGATCCATATGTGTAACACCCCACTGCTGGTGCCACTTGTCGCGTCTGGGCTGCTGAGTTACATAAAAGACAGGCAGGAAAGGACTGAGCAAACAGAACTTTTTTCTGGCACTTGCAGGAACAGCACTCTTAATGGCGGATTGGTTGCTGCTTCACACTTTTCTTTTTTCTACTCATCCTTTTCCTCGTTGTAAAATAATGTTTCACCAGACACCTTTAACTCCATAGTTAGAACAGAAATGACATAAGGCTTCAAAGTATTGAGTCTAAAAGAAATGCCCATGGTGAGACTTCAAATCACAGAGTAAGTCATTAATAGGCAGATACTATATAATCTCACCAGTGATCACAACCAGACTAAGAAATTCAACACAGGAAGTAGTCAAATTAGCGGTAAAACAGAAGTACAAGTGGGATGAATGCCAGATTGCAAAAGATCTGAAAAGACAATGTTCTGTTGGCCCTACAACTACATATGTCCCCTCAGACAAGTCCTTGTATCATGGTGAAACAGACTATGGAAACATCTTGTTCGTAGGTGGAGTACAATAGTGAAAGACCAAGTAACATCCAAGAAAATATTGTCCTTTTCACTTCTGGCGGTGTATCTACACGCATGAAAATGAGGATTGAAATATGCAAGTAAGCAAGTGATCTCTTTATTGTTACTTATAAATTGGAGGCTCTATCTTTAAATGGATATTTAAATGATCATTTACATTCTAATATTTAATTAGAAGAGGAATCATCATCTACATCACAGCTGGCTGCCATAGTCACATAGAAGAGAAGGTGGAGAGCACTTTATACAATAAGTTTAAATATCAATTGGGATGTTATATTAATGGACATACTGTATATATTGTTGTAACAAGGGGGACACGTGCTAGCCCAGAGTCGTAATATTTCAACTTTAGCTACCGGTAGAACTGAACTTTTTATTTACATTTCAAAATCCTTTCCTTCACTGCATCCTGCAACTTGTTTAGACATTTAATTTATCCTTTATTTCTATTCTCTTTATACAGCAATAGCTGATTCAGACTGACATTATAGGTGATATATTTTATGCATTTTTCTTTTATGTTTAGGAGGGTTTGGTGGGACTATTTGACATTTAAACATATTTGTTATTTATGTTTTAGACTACACTTTATTACTTTAATTCTTTACAGTATGCTTGTGTTTTGTGAGTTAGTCATTTGACAACTTGGAAGTATTAGTTTAAGACAGCACCGTTCAGTAATGTCAATGACAGAAAAACATTCCAGGGCAAAAGGATATGGAAATGGGGTGTAAATGTGAGGAAATAGGTAGCAATTTACACCTGGGTAGCAGCGTTAAAGAGTGTTGCTTGCAGCACCAACGAAAAGTCTTTGGTGCAGAAAACTAAGAAAAATGTCCTCTGTCTCCTTTACTGAATGAAAATTTATAGATAAATCAATGTGGACATTAGCAGTGCATTTAGGTGAAATTTAGGAAAAGTCAAGGAACTGTATTAGCTTGGAGCTGGTATTAGATAGATAGATAGATAGATAGATAGATAGATAGATAGATAGATAGATAGATAGATAGATAGATAGATAGATAGATAGATAGATAGATAGGCACTTTAATAAACAACAACAACAAGGCTTCTACCAAAAAATAAAGGTGTATTGCCATAGGTATGAAGGCGCCCCATTAGCATATCTATACACACTTTTGCTGAATATTTTGTTGGCTAAAAGTGCTAATGTGTCAGAGACAGAATGTGTAGCATTGCAGTTTTGTCTTCGTTCTCTCTTCTAGCACTGCATTCCATAGCTGATTGGCTATCACAGAGTTGTAGGACATGTTAAGGCTTTCACAACCCACATTAAAGAAGCACAGTCTCCTAAGGAAAATGATCTTTCTCTTCCTATTCTTCTATAGTTCCTCTGTGTTATCAGACCAGTCCAGCCTGTCATTGATGTGTATCTCCAAGTACCTTTAGGAATAGACCTGGTCAACATCCTCTCCTTGAATAGTGAATAGAAATACAGCCTCTTTGGTGCGACAAAAGTCAACAACCAGTTCCTTGGTTTTTCTGTTGTTGAGTTGCAGACGATTCTCAAAATCCTCCACCTGACTCTTCTACTCTGTCTCATCCCCCTTATCCACACACTGCAAGTGGCATGAGCTGGTGCTACATTTTTATTCCTTGCTGTACAGTATACAGTAAAGATAGACGGAGACAAGACTGTTCTTTTAGGTTTTCCTGTGCTGCTCACACAGTCTTTGAGCCTCACAATCTCAGGTCTCAGTTAGTACTCAGTTAGAGACAGACAAACCAGGAATTAACAATAACTTATTGCATTCACTTAAAAATCATCCACTAGTGAAACTTTTTGTCTTTTATTGGATATGCACTCAATGCTGCTGTCTTTAAGGACAAAGGTTTTCAATTTGACTCTACACATTTGGCTGAATGTAATCAGGTAATTAATAAGATTACAAACCCCAGCTTCAGTCTTTAGAACAAATGCTCAGTGACCTACCTGTGTGTCATCCTAGGAGGTGGCAGTCTTGGGGGTAAGTGACATGTAACTGAGGAGCTGACTGTTAGAGATGTGGAGCTATAGAGAGTCTGAGTTATTGCAGAAAATGTAAATTTAATGGTACTTTGGAATTGAAGGTATCTGTATGTAAGAAATGACAGCAGAGGCAGATCTCTAATGTGCTTAGCACTAGAATCCCTGAAGCCTACAAAAATATTCATAATGTCAGGCCACTTTAAATTCCCTCACACCTCCTCATCTGTGTCTTTGTTTTGCAAATTTGTCAATCAGCACAAGCAGCAGGCAGCCTGCTTCATCATCCCTCACAGAGGTAGCTGAAATCAAGTCAGATACAAAATTCTCACAGCTAAAGTCTCTTTATCTGGGAGTTAGGTGTCTGAAATTGTCTAGGGTAAATAATATACTGTTATTTGGAAAACATACGTTTCTGTGTCTACAATGATCTGTGTAAATGTAGGATGACAGGAAATGCAAGAAATGTTGAACACACACCTAAAAGACAAACTTTTTTCAAGTTATAGTAATAATGACAAAATGCTGATATGAATTGTATAATGTGTGAAAACTGAAATCCAGATATCAAATAAACACTTTCACAAAAGGTATAACAAGTGCACTTTTATTTAAAAATATAAATGAAGAAAAAGAAACTATTTAATTCACATGTTGCTGTCCATGTATAAAAAATGAAGCCCAAACATCAGGCAACACAAAGTAGACATGTCCTCTTGGCTGGTCCAGAGGTTTAGAACTGCTGTCTCATAATGAAAAGGTTGCGGTTTGATCCTGGTTCCTAACAACATTTACCATTTTGAGAAGTGAGCTGCTATTATTATTACTATTATAAAATAAAAGCATACATTTCATTTGAGTCTGTAACAGCCGATGTAAATTTCTGCTGTTTGTAAAAGATATCACTGAAGGGATATAAACAGACACAGAAACGCTGGCGAATGATGTCTTCTTGGTATCTTGTTGTCACTTGAATTTTTTTTGTTCAGTGTTATTCTTGAATAAAAGTACACTTGTTTCATTATACCTTTGTGAAAGTGTTTATTTTATATCCCAGTAACCACTTGAATGACATCAAATCTGTCTCTGCCTCTCTCGTTCTCTCTTGTGCATGCACACACAAATCCATGCATGAAAACATCATTATTTGAAATCGCTATGTCATTTGAACATGTTTTTTTTTTTTCAAACTTGCCCAATCACCATGTTGTGGTGCATGGTACTGAGAATGCAGACAGATGTCTTTTTCTTTGGGTGCATACACTGTCAGCATGGCACTGCCAGATCTAAACAGCAGTATTGTGAATTGCTTGTATACTGAAATGACTTTAGCTGCAGGGGGAAGCTCCCATCCCACTTTGTTTATGGTGCCAAGGAGAGTTGTGTTGCAGTGCAGCAGTCTATTAGCCAGTGAAAGCAACATGAAGAAGTTGTCTGTTGTTATGGTTCTGCCTTTGTCAACAAATGGCTCTGTAAGCTTTATTACCACAGTCTTGGAAAGACTTTCTCCCATGGGACGACTGAAATCTTTTCCTAAATAAAGAGCGGAATTGCATATGTACTTTGTCTCCAAATCTGCCGCAATCCAAAATTTTATGCCAAATTTGTCAAGATTGGTAGAGATGTAATGCAAGAAAGGACAACAGACCTTGGTTGGAAACAGCTGCTCATCAACAGTAATATGTTGCCCTGGGTTGTAACTGAAAACACAGTTCTCAACAAAACGTTGCCAGATGTCCAAGATCACAGCAAATCTGTTGTTTTTCACACGTTCTGCACGGGTGTCTTTGTGGTCAAAGCGCAAATGCTGAATGATAGTCTTATAGCTGCCATGGGGCATTGTATCTTTGATTGGCTTTTTACAGTAGCTCTTTAAATAAATAAATAAATTCATAAATAGATAAATATATATACAGTATAGTGATGTGTGAGTTACTGTCTTGCACCCCAAAAATGAGGCTGAGTCTCAGTACTTTAGCAAAACCAGCTTTATTCAACTTGAAACAGCAAAAAACAGGGTTATTTATTGCAGTGGCAGCTACCACTCTCCTATACACAGACAGAGCAAATGGGCATAGTTGGTGCCAAGTTATACTGTTCCCTGCATTTATAATATTCCTTTCATCACCCATTGGCGACAGCCGCTTATAACGCGACTGCGATCTACTGCTGTGCTGCGAACCTGCGATTACCTTGGCAGCAGACAAGCAGCCCTCCACAGATGCGGTAATTGCACTTCAGCATGTCATCCCATTGGGGAGTCTGGTCATCCCAATAGAGTATATATACTGCTCAGAAAAATTAAAGGAACAATTTTTAATTAGAGTATGGCATCAAGTCAATGAAACTTCTGGGATATTGATCTGGTCAGTTAAGTAGTAGAGGGGATTGTTGAAATTAACAACAGGTGCACTAGAGGAGCAACAATCAGATGACCCCTAAACAGGAATGGTTTAACAAGTGGAGGCCACTGACATTTTTCCCTCCTCATCTTTTCTGACTGTTTTTCACTAGTTTTGCATTTGGCTACGGTCAGTGTCATTACTGGTAGCATGAGGCTCAGGTAGTCCAACTTCTCCAGGATGGCACATCAATATGTGCCTTTGCCAGAAGGTTTACTGTGTCTCCCAGCACAGTCTCAAGGGCATGGAGGAAATTTCAGCAGATAGGCAGTTACTCTACGAGAGCTAGACAGGGCCGTAGAAGGTCCTTAACCCATCAGCAGGACTGACTGGTATCTTCTCCTTTGGGCAAGGAGGAACAGGATGAGCACTGCCAGAGCCCTACAAAATGATGTCTGGGAAGCCACTGACGTGAACGTCTCTGACCAAACAATCGGAAACAAACTTCATGAGGGTGGCCTGGGGGCCCAATGTCCTCTAATGGGCTCTATGCTCACTGCGTGGTACCGTGGAGCTCGATTGGCATTTGCCATAGAATACCAGAATTGGAAGGTACACCACTGGCACCCTGTACTTTTCACAGATGACAGCAGGTTCATCCTGAGCACATGTGACAGACGTGAAAGGGTCTGGAGAAGCCGTGGAGAACATTATGCTGCCTGTAACATCATTCAGCATGACCAGTTTGGTGGTGGGTCAGTGATGGTCTGGGGAAGCATATTCATGGAGGGACGCATAGACCTCTGCAAGCTAGACAACGGCACCTTGACTGCCATTAGGTATCGGGATGAAATCCTTAGACCCATTGTCAGACCCTATGTTGGTGTATTGGGTCCTGGGTTCCTCCTGGTGAACGACAATGCCCGGCCTCATGTGGTGAGGGTACACAGGCAGTTCCTGGAGGATGAAGGAATTGATACCATTGACTGGCCCCCACGCTCACTCGCCTGACCTCAATCCAATAGAACACCTCTGGGACATTATGTTTTGGTCCATCTGGCACCACCAGGTTGTAACTCAGACTGTCCAGAACCTCAGTGATACCCTGGTCCAGATCTGGGAGGAGATCCCCCAGGACGCCACCTGTCGTCTCATTAGGAGCATGCCCCCCTCGCCACTGTCAGGCATGCATACAAGCACGAAGGGGCCATACAAACTACTGTGTACGATTTGGAGTTGCTGCAATGAAATTTCAGCAAAATGGAATTGCCTGCCGCATCATTTTTTCACTTTGATTTTTGGGGTGTCTTTGAATTCAGCACTCTCTATGTTGATAATTTTAACTTCCATCAAATGATGTGGCATACTTTCGTTCCTAGCACATTACCATATCAGTCCATATCAGTAGAGATATCCAGCAGGATTTTTTTCCCATTGAGATCTGATGTGTTTTCAAAGTGCTCCTTTAATTTTTTTGAGCAGATATATATAATATATATATATTGTCAAGGATACCAGAGGCAATGACCCGGCCGGGACGCCTTGAGGGACTGGAGGAGGGTCTACGCCCACCGTGGATCACGTGGGGGCTACCACCCTGGTTGCTTTTAGGGCCACGGGTTGAGGGCATGGAAGCCCAACCCTTTAGGGGCCTGTGGTCACCGCCAGGGGGTGCCCCAGTGCCTTGGGAACCCTGGACCCCAGTACTTCCGCCACACCAGGAAGTGCTGGGGAAGAGAAGCAGGACACCCGGAGAGCTTCCGGGAGAACAGCCGGCACTTCCGCCACACTGGGGCGTGTCAATGGGAGATTACCGGGGAGCACCTGGAGCTCATCTGGGTGTGGATAAAAGGGGCCAACTCCCTTCATTCGGGGCGAGAGTCGGGAGCGGAGTGGACTGAGCTGAGCTGAGGAGGCAAGGAGGCAGCCTGAAGAAAGAAGTAAGGCATTGTGGCCAGGACTTTGGGGGTTTGTGGTGCACTTTTGTATATACATCACTGTAAATAAACATGTTTGTGGGTGACATGAACGTGTCTGCCTGTCTGTGTCCGGGCCAGTCACCACAATATATATATAGGCATGTAGCTGTTGATATATTGGAGCCCCAATAGTGTTTTTAGCATACTTCTGAATGATTCATTGTCTGAAAGATCCCAGTGTTAGTGTGTGACAAAGAGGATGTGCATTGTTCATAATGGCACTCAGTTTTGTTTTAATTCTCTCCTTATCTACTACCTCCATGGGGTCCAGAGTGTGTCCTACAACCAAGCCTGCCCTTTTAATTAGCCTGCTGATTCAGAAGGCCTTTCCTGAAGTGATGTTACCAGCCCAACACACCAAAGTGTAGAAAATCCAAGTTATTCACTCCAAATTGGGCCTGTGCTGTAGGAATGGCTCGGGAAAGTGTTTTTTGTGATGAACTGGCCCCATGTTCACAGTCAATTCCTGTTTTGCATCTGATACTTTCGGGATGACCTCCTGTCCTGGGCATTGGCTTGTTCAGGTTAATAAAATGGACAGATGGATGGAAAATGTAAGATAATCTGTTAAACTCCAATTTAAAATGATGTAAATAATAATATCTTGAAATATTATATGCAATAATGAAATATTATGAAATTGCAATAGGTAATAGCATAAACTAATTGAATCTGAGAGAACAATGGTGGAGAACTAAACCACCCTGATCAAATGAAGGTAATTTTCTTTGGGATTTAAAAGATCATGTGGTAATATCTTCATTAATTTTCCAACATATAAATTTTAATAACATGTTTGATGGTTTTCTTATAGAGACACTGAGACTAAGACATAGGAAATGCTATTTCTCTGCAAATGCTATTCATTCACCAAGAGTCACGTTAATATCAGTATGCTCTGATCACTCAACAGAACAAGTGATCTTGATAAGGTCACAACAGCCTGATTAAGTATATTTTGATGTCAGCGTGTGAAAACCTAAAGAAAGGAAAAAGACAAAGTAAAAGAAAAAGGAACAACTCCATCCTTCCAGGCATCAGACCCCAACCGGCAGAGAGTGGGTAAAAGGTCACCTTCTGCCTTCTGGCTAGGTGCTCTGTCTACTCCCTGTTTTTTATAAGAGGTCCATTTAGGATACCTAATGGGCACCTTTCTAGGGCAGATGATGGTTAGGGATAGGGAGCTATACAAAGTTTGGCCTTGCACGGGCAAACTTGGGAGGAAGGACGCCCTGTGTTCAAACCATTGTTTTGGGCCCCACCTAGGTATACTAAGGGAACCATGGAAAAACATGTATGTAATGTTAAAGCTATGGAGACACATAGACTTTAGGAGACACAAAATAAGAACAGCAAGAGCAGTGTGAGAGCATGAAATAAGTATGGATAGCAACAAAAAAATACTGAAACCTGCACAAGAGATTATGAGCGAGAAATGGAGAGAGCTTGCAAAGTCAAAGCTTAAAATTATACTTGATAGCCATCAGAGCACAGTGAACCATATCAAATATTAACAAATACAGGAGTCTGATCGATTTAAACCATTTAAACTATCTACTGGAGAGAGAGAGAGAGAGAGAGAGAGAGAGAGAGAGATAAGAAGAGATGGAAGAGAAATATTTTCAGAATGGTTCCAGATTATTTTCACACTATTAGCTATTTTCACCTGTTAAAAATATAACTAAGAAAAAAAGAATCCAAAACAAAAATTAAAAAACAAAATATAATTTACCAATAAAATAAAATAAAACAATCCATCAGGTTTAATTTTTCACCAGTTTGGATTCTCTGGACACTTTTGTCCTGCTACCAATAAACTGTCCGTGTAGTTCAGCAGAGATACTGCCAGCTCAGTAACTGTGTAGTGTGTATCACTTCAATGCTAACAACCTTTACAAATAATAAGCACCAAAATTGCCATTTTTAGACTGCTAAGTTTTATTATGCTGTATAGCACTTAAGTTTAACTTTGGTTGTTTAGAGGTGTAATTAAAAATAAATAGACATTTACATTGACACTTATGAACAGACTATAATTTTATAAGAGGTCATCTATACTTAATAAATGTGCCTTGTGTTCGGGATCTCAGTGAACGACAGCTTTGAAAGTTGCCCAAGGGTCTTAACATATCACGCACTTTCAGAAGCAGTGTCAGAATTTAAAATTTGTGCAGAGTCATGACCTTTGTATGATTCCATCTCACTTGAACTAGAATATACAATGCTGTCACTGGCAATTTTGTAAGAGCTGTCTCTATTATCACAGAATGAAACACTTCCTTCTATACATTGCTTTACACCCCAATGGCCTGTATTCACCTCTCCTGCTGCTACAAATGCTGTGTCACTACCTGCAGTTCATTGGAGACACAAAACGTGGGAATGAAGATGTGGTAGACGAACAATCCCAGGTCTAAAAGTAAAGGGATTAAAGTGGACTGGTCTTACGGTAGGAATATTTCTTAGAAAACCCAGTAGAAAACAAATATTTTTTCATACATCTTGATTAATTTTGAGGTCCTTGAAACCCAGTGGGTCCCTTTTTCTAGCCGTGAGACTTTGTATTATTACTGCTTCAGCAGTCCTGTCTTTAAGACATTAATCAATAAGAATGCACGGGCATTGGTGGTTTAATGTGCTGACCTGTTAATGACTGCAACCAATGGATAGGACTATCATCGCCAATTTGTTGCATCCACGTGTGCTGTGAGTGGCCTGGAGGCCTTTTCCAACACTTTGGTGCACGTCTCTGTGTCCATTTCTCAACAGCGCACTCTAATGCTTCGTGGTACAGAGTGGAACTGTTTAGGCCAGCAACATGACCAAATAGTGCAAGTCTGTGGCATATAATATTGGCTACAATGGGCATATTTTTGTGCCAGTTCTAGTTAATTATAAAATGTATTGCAAGATAGTATTGTAGATTTGAAAACATTATTAGCCTCAACTCTTTTTCCCAGTTTCCAGCCGTGCCTTTTGGCCCTACTGCCCTCTGATCAATCGTGCTCGGTGATTGCCTGTGATGTTCGGAGGAATGTGGACACTCCAATGTTCTAGGACAGTGAATCATAAAAATGACAACCTTCTTAGGGACATTTATCTTTTAGAGAATATCCTATGGCCTTAAACCCCTACATGTTTATTTTCTACAGTATGTCACCAGCTGCAGTTTGTGTTTTTCTGTCCTCCCTGGCCATCTGACCATAGCATTGGACTTATTATAATCATTGGAGACTCATTATAAATTGAGTTTAACAAATGAATCCAGATTTAAAGACTCTTCCACTTCTTTATTTATATTATGAACATTTGAATTTATTTATGCTATTACTTCATTTAATATTTTTGTGTTTCATTTAATTTAATTATTTATTCATTGTAATTGTATTTTTTTCTTCATGTCTTTTATGTCACTTTGAGCTACATATCTTGTATGAAAATGTCCAATGAAAAATGAAATCAATGTTGTTGTTCTTGTCTCACAACTACAGGTACTTGGGTTTGATTTCCCAGCATGTCCTGTTGGTAACCTGCAAGATACTGAAGACCAGGGATGCTGCCACCCAGCATTATTGGGGAGAAAGTATTTGTATGCTTTTGTCTCCCCCGGTCCTATCACTGTATTAGCCTACTGGTCAGACCTCCCAATATTCTGGCCTCTTCCATCCCAGTCAGAATGCCAGCCAAGGTATGTCTTCTATTACGATAGATAGAGCTTTATTAATTCTGAAGGAAATTAAAGGGTTACAGAAGCAGACAAAAAGGCACAAATATACATATAACAATTATAATAATTTTAGGTATGCTAACAAGGTACAAATAGACATATAACATTAATGATCTCTAAGTAGTGTAATAAATGAAGCAATAGACAACATAAAGGTTTGGGGTTTCCGGCCCCGTGTACTGGAAAATTATCTACAGTATAAATCAAAAGTCAGGGTCAAGTACATAAACAAAAACTTCACATATGCACGACGCCAAAGATGGCGTCAGCGGACATTTTATGGAGGAGGAGCCGGAAGTGGAGGAATGCTGGGAAGGAGCCATGGGGAAAGATGAGATCGATGACGTCAGGAACAATGGAGGAGGAAGGGCGGAAGTAATGTGCTGCGGGAAGAATGAGGCTTATGGCGGCGGAGCGTCTTTTTTTCTGGAGGAAAGAAAAAGAGAAAGGTTAGTACCCGCCACTCCCTGCCGGCGAATGTCTTCCCAAGCGTGTTAAGGTCCGTCCGCGGTCTCCTACTCGCGCGTGCGTGACAATAGATTAACAAAGTGTAATTTATTAAGTGTAATATGATTAGAATTGCACATACTAATTAGTTATAATTCCACAGTGTAGGATTGTTACAGCCTACCAAAAGGCCTATGGGTATATAAATATATCACACACAAGT
Source organism: Polypterus senegalus (assembly GCF_016835505.1). Taxonomy (NCBI): domain Eukaryota; kingdom Metazoa; phylum Chordata; class Cladistia; order Polypteriformes; family Polypteridae; genus Polypterus; species Polypterus senegalus. The sequence goes on from NC_053157.1 coordinate 224,150,366, forward strand.
GAGAGGGGGAGACAAAAAAGACAGAAAGAAAATAACTAACCCAGCTAACTAAAAAGACTCCACTTATTGTCAAAAAGATAAACCTCACAAAATATGGAGAAACTTACACAGAAAACAGAAACTAGGCAGGAGGACATCACTAACTTAGCTATCTAGCTAAACAAAGTTTACACAGCTAGATACACATTATCCATTTTTATCACATAGATGGCTAGCTTACAGCAAGAACATTTCTATAACAAGCAATAAGAAACAAAAATCCATAGCCAGGCCATCCAACCCAAACTCTCCATACCTTGCTCTGTGAAACCCAAATCCTTCTCTTCTCCTCTCCTCTCCTCTCCTCTCCTCTCCTCTCCTCTCTCTCCTCTCCTCTCCTCTCCTCTCCTCTCCTCTCCTCTCCTCTCCTCTCCTCTCACACACTCTCTCTACCCTAAAACCCAAACACGCTCCTTTTTATAACCTTTATCCCAACTCAGCACCCAGGTGATTTAATAACAAGGGGTAACTCAATAGGTGGGTAATTAGGGCAGGACTCAATTAAGTCATCTGCACCAAATTAAAGAAAATAAGTTGGGTTTAAAAAAAAAATCTAACAAGGATATTAGTCATTGCCACAGATGTCTGCTAGACCAGCTCAGTGTCATTCAACACACAGTGCATAATATCTACTTGACCTAGGAGTGACTCATTATGGAGCCTGATGGCTGAGAGTAGAAGCAAACTTAAGTAGCACTCATTGGAGCAACACAATAGTCTCAGGCTGTTCCTAAATATGCCCCCTTGTTTATCCAAAACCTCATACAAGGAGTGACAGTCATTACCCAGAATAGTTAGCAGCTTCCTGAGTGACTATCTGTTCTACCACTTTCCTGGAAGTCCAGCCTGACAACAATAATGAAAGCAGTCTTTAATCAGTTTGTTTAGTCTGCTGGCATCACCTACACTAATGCTATTTCATCTGCACACTACTGCATAGAAAAATACAGTGGCCATTACAGACTGGTAGAAAATATATAAGACTGTTTTGCATACACCAAACAACCTCAACCTCCTGAGAAAATACAGATGGCCTCTGTGTTGGCGCTTCATTTAAGCTTGTCATTCAGATGCATCCCTAGGTAATTTTATGTCCTCACCACCTCCACATATTCACCATTAATGATAACCAGGGCAGAGTGAAGTCTATGATTATCTCCTTGAACAATTCTGCAGATGACATTGTATTGTGTCTAAAGTCTGAGGTGTACAAGGTAAACATGAAAGGAGCTGCCACAGTTTCCAGTGGAACCCCTGTTATACACATGACCATATCAGATACACAGGTGTTAAGCTTCACAAACTGTGGATTGACTGAATTAATTTAATAAAATGGTTAGCTGGATGGACATGTTAAGGAGTTGTGTAAAAGGCTATTTAAAAACTATGTAAATAATGAAGACGTACTGAGCTATTATTGCAATTATGTCCTAGGATCAAATCAGATTATACAAGGAACACACGAACGCACATGGGAGTCTACTGAAATGGTGACATGATAGCACAAAAAAAATCAGCATAAGAGAAAGGCACATTCTAAGAGCAAATTTCAAATCATCCTGGCAAGCACACATAGTGTGAGGCAGAAATCACTTTTATTAGCAACTTCTGAATTCTAATAATATTTTCTTTTTTTTTTTTTCTTGATGACATTGAGAACAAGGAACGGGAAGTGTTATTTCTCCACCCACAAAGCTCGTTCACTTCAAGCTGAGCTCCTGTTGAATTGTCTACGCCGCCTTAGCATAGCTAATGTGACTGAGACTTAAAGGACTGAGAGATGCCACACCAGGAAGATGTTGTGTATTCAGATGTCAGGGTTGCAAAACCTAAAGGAGAAAAGAAGAAGAGGAAGAAAGCTCCTGACCCTCCAGGTATGAGAACTTGAACAGTTATAGTGTCATCCTGTATACATGTGTGCTGTCTACTCTGTGTGATGTAAGCCTGTCTTCAGTTGCCTGTCTGCTGATTTTGGCTTCGTCTTCATAACTCAACCAACTGCACAGAGATTTCATTTCTTTATCTTCTGCTTTTGTCTCCTCTTCATCACTAAACAAGTAACTGCCCTACAGTCACCTTTTCCTTCTTTTGTATTTACAAATATTCCTAAAACCCAGGCAGACATCAGCCCATCTGTAGTTTATTAAGCCATTTTTCAGCAGAATCAAAGTACTGCAATGTGATGATGAGAGATCAACCCATACTGCAGACTCTCACACCATCTTATACTATTAAGCTTGCGCACTATTTTCAGAGCTGCTCTTTTATTTTTATAAACAGCAGAAGATGAAGTCACCTACTCTGATCTGAGATTTGCAAAGGGTGATGGGCAAACACCGAAGAGCCAGAAAAGCAAGACGACTCCAGGTAAGGAGCTGTAAAGAGCACTTCAAAGATAATCGGGAGACTTTTTAAAGCTGACAAGAGTGGATGGGTACAAGGGTTTAAATTCTGGGAGAACAAAGTGAGTGAGTACGCACCAAGAAAAGGGCCAGTGTGAGGTTTATTGCTGTGACCTGTGATATGTTGAAATTCATAAACAAATATGAAGAATCATTGTTTAGGACACTCAATAATAATATCCATTTCTGATGTATCTAATCAACTTTATGAGTTTTTGGAATATGAATGATTACTGAATACAACAGTTCAGAATAATGTTTGCGTTTCTGGCATTAGCATTGGATTTATTTCATGTGTTATGAAGTGAAATGATTGAATATAATACATTTTGTACTGATGAACTTAACATTCTACAATTTTGGGGAACATTATTGGATAATACAGTATGTGTGAATAAATCAGAGAAAAATAATAAAAAGTGTTGGGGCTCCAGGAGACACAATGTTTAATGTCCAACTGAAAAAAAAATCACTTTGATGTGATATCTTAAATGGTAGAGTGCCTTGACTTGTTTGTAGACATCATATAACAATGGAGCTCTGCTTTCTCCTGAAGCTGGTTCAAAAATGAACTGTGATGTTCAGTGTAGAAAGCAGAAGGGTGTTGCTAATCAGGTCGGGACTGGAAATGATGTTATGTGTCTTCTGGGGTGCTATTCTCCACTTTAATGAAAATGGAAACTGGGTTAGCGGTTCTGTAACAGACAATCTCTTCCACTGTGTTTCCTCACACTAACACCTATGAGACACTCCTAAAACTTGCATGTGTGACATATGTCAATAAATTGATATTATTATCATTTCTCATGGATTCTAATGGCTTCTGCCTCACTGATCCAGCATCCTGGATTCAATTCCTGCCCTCAGTGTTTGTCTGGGTACAGTTTGCTGTTTTTCCCAGCTCTGCATTTCCTCCATTTTTACTCCCTTCTTACCAAATATGCATAGAGTAAGTTATGATTTTTTTCTAGATCGGAAACCAAAATGCACAAATCAAACTTCCAAAGGCCAGGCTGTTAATACTTAATTGACTAACTTAAATAATCAAATTAAATAATAATTATTCTTTACTTGATAAATAGCAATAACCAGTCATTTTCAGTATATTCTGAATCCATAATAGGATAATAAATAACTCAGAATGGGATTATAAGGAACCAAAAACAGCACCCTAATAAAAGTATAAAATGAAAAAATTAAACACTAATTTTGAAATAGTACGATAGTACTGAATATACGAAAACAGGCAAGGCAATGAGCAGAAGATTACAATTGGTTCAAACACTTAAATTTATTTTAGCAGACACCACAAAAGAAAAAAGTTCCTTTTTTTTTTCTAAATTCCAAACATAACCCAAAAATGTATTAAACAGATCATTGTCAATTAGTCATAGTCCATAATTCAAATAGTTAATGGTAGTAGTTTCAAACAACTTTGTGTTTTGTCTATTTCAACAAATCTGTATCTATTTGTAGTCAATATGCACACATAGTGTGTGTGTGTGTTTATATATAAAATGTAAGTTAGAGGATAAAGTAATTCCCGTTATTGTTTTTAATGAGTTGTTAATGTAATTTAACTTTTTATTATGTTTTATTTTTTTTTACTTTTTTACTATAATTCATTGGTATTTAAAATAGACAGTTTTAGTGAACTATCCAAGTTACTGATTTTCTATTTATAATAACCAAACCGTCTTCTTCCTGTGGCCCTCATACTCTTCTATATACTATCTGTGGTATAGCAGGTCTGCAGCTCAGAAAAGTCAGTCATTTTTAAAAAATGAATAAATAAATAAATAATTGACTGGCTCCTTCTCCATGGGTGTGTATGTTCACGCAGCTGTGTGGAGTTAGAGGAGTAATTGGGGCGAGATGCACCTGCACATTAAAGTGTGGTCTCAATTGCTTTATTGGCTTTCTGCAGTGTGTGATTGAGACACTGTGCCCATGGAGCCTTAAAAACGAGCCAGCCTGAAAAGGGGATGAGGATCAAAGGCCAATCAGATAGAGCTGACAGAGAATCAGAATGAAGAGAGAGGAGGTTAAAGAATGGACAGACAGAGAGGGAGAGGGAGAGGGGGCAGACAGCTGGGAAGAAGTCCCTAAATGAAGCATGCAGATGGCACTCAGGGACTGATGGTCACTCTAGCTGAGTGATTTGGAAGCTGGAGTGACCGCCGCATGCTACTCAGTTGGAGCGACTTGTCACAGAGAGACAGCGCAACTGCAGGGCAAAGAGATGCTCAGTGAGGTGTCCTTTGTGGAGCCATGGACCGCAGGAGCACGAGTCTGGCACCAGGAGTTGGAGGTTCAGGGTTGGTGCCCTGCTGGGAGCGCAAGACGGCTATAGGGGGCAGAGATGAAGGTGGGCTGAACTGCTGGTTAGGTGCCTACTTGGTTGCAAGGACCCACTCTGGGTTAAACCAAAGAGATGTCTGTTTTAAAGGGAATGCACCAGGACAGCTTCCTGCACTATGTTTTTTACCTCATTTTAATGGACTATTTATTGGATTGCTTTTAATCTCCACATGAAAACCTTTTTTGTATGGATTTATTTATTGAATTTTGTGCTGCATTTTTTGGAAATTTGTTTTGTTTGGCTTTTAATAAAAGCACTGAGTCACCTTCCCCTTGCTTTATGTGGTGTCCTCATTAGCTGGCTCATTCCTCAGAAATGTTATCGGTGGTGGTGGGTTCAAGAGGCTCCTGGTGGGACCCAGTAGTGCGGGGCTGACCCGCACCAGCACATCATTTCTTTAAATATAATTGCTTTCTCTAATGGATGTGTGCCTCAACCCCCAGGGTTGGCGAGTGAAGTGGGCAGGGGACGGAACTCCGTAGTATATATATTGTGACCAGCAGGGTGCGCACCAGTTATCCAAACACCCAATACAATAGACTCCCGGCACAAGTCTCTGCACAACACATGTTTATTTTAAAGTGGGAAATGGTTTTCACTCCTGGCACGCTTCATCCTCCTCCACCACCCAACTCTGCCTTCCCAAATGGAGTGGGGTGACTCTTTTCATAGAGCACCTCGAAGTGCTCCAAGTCTTCCATTAATTCCTTCCAGTGGCACTTCCAGGTGTGGTGGAAGTGCTGCAATAAAGGGCTCTGCAGTTCTCCATGCTTACCCTGACAGTCACCATGGACCCTAACAGAGCTAAGCTTCTACGCTCCAAGCCTGGGGAGCTGCCCAGCCCAGCCATCCATCACAATATATATACATGACAGAGAAAGCACCAGATAAGTATGTGAGGATTGTCCAGGATACATATGAGGGAGTGAGGACTCAGGTTAAACACAGTGTTGGAGTAATAAACATAATTGTAGATAGAGTAGGTCTGCACAAGGGACCCCTTTAAGTCCTAATTCTTTGATCTAGTTTTGAATGTGTATAGTTATGACAAAAAAGACCAATCCCCCTGGTGCATGCTTTTTACTGATGACATTGTGTTGTGTAGAACTAAAGAGAAAGAGAAATTGTAGAGGAAGTTGCAAGAATGGAGAAGGACTTTAGAAGAAAAGGGGTTGAAGAAGAATAGATGAGATTTAATGATGATCAGGATTCATAAGTTAGCCTGAAGGGAGAGCTATTGAAAAGAGTGGATATGTTTAAATATCTTGGATCAGTAGTAGCCTGAAATGGAAGTTTAGATTCAGAGATAACCCATAAAGTGCAGTTTGAATGAAACAATTGAAAGACGTTATCGTGAGTATTGTGTGGTCAAAGAATTAAGGCAAAAGTTAAAGGTGAGGTTTTTAAGACTGTTGTAAGACCAGCAATGATATATGGAGCTGAGACCTGGGCACTAAAGGAAGCATAGGAGAGGAGGTTGGATGGGACAGAAAGGAGACCATTGAGATGGATGTGTGAAGTTACATTAAAGAACAGAATAAGAAATGAGAGGTACAACAAAAGTGGGAAAGATATCTAAGAAAGTACAGGAAAGTAGATTGAAGTGGTATGGACATGTGATGAGGAGAGACAATGGAAATGCGGGCAAGAGAGTGATGGGGATGGAAGTACAGGGGAAGAGAAAGTGTGGGAGGCCAAAGCAGCGGTTCATGGATAAATTAAAGGAATATCTGAAGAAAAAGAGCTTGACCAGAGAGGAGGTGTAGGACTGAGCTTTTTGGATAAGGCTGATCAAGCACTTCAACACCACATAGAAATGGGAAAGGATGATGAGAAAGAAGAAAAGGAAGATTTGTACTCATTATGTAATTAGTAGTCTGAAAAAAGTTTGAATTTGTATCTACCTGTGAACTGTCCACTCTTCCTGCACTTAGTGATGAGCACTAAACCAAATTAAACTGTTTTGATTTGAAATCAGTTTCTAAACCCAAAATAATGCAAAGATAAGCCTTAAATATATAATTAAGCACAAAATTAGTGCAATGTAGTGCTTAAAGCACATCAAACTAAACAATGCAACAGTCTAAAAGAGACACAATATTTTGCTGAGGTGTCTCATAGCATCCGAAATAAAACCAATGCTAAAAGAAAAAAGTCAGTAGCTTAAAACGTTCTAAAGAGAGAAGCCAATGAGTACCGTCAACCAGGCAGCAAAACCGCAACTAACACCGGTGCCAAGGAGCAGCAGCACTCATCTGGTTTGTGTTTTCTTCAGGTTATATAATCCCAAAAATCCCAAAACAATTGTAAACTCGGACCCTTTGTGCTCCAAACTAATATTAAAGCAATTAATAAATAATGAGAAAGGGACTGAGAACATTAAAAGTTAAAGGACTGGAGGCACAGACAAGAACAAAACAATAGTTTGTATGAGTGAGCCCTACATAGGACTGTCACCCGGTTCACGGCTGGTTCCTGCCTTGTGCTGCCAGGGAAGGCTCTGGCTTCTCCTGCAATTTGGAACTGGATTAAGTGGGCTTCAGTGTTTTATATTAAGTTATAATATGTTTTAATTGTGTTATTATTTTCGAAAGATCCAATTCAGCAAGTCAAAAAACATTACAGCCACTCTAGACTTAGCCAATTACAGTATAGCTAAGTTACTTGAATTTTGGGTGAAACTAACATGACTGGAATGACAGTGTGGCTGCATTAGCATTATGGACAAAACTAACATTTGTGAACATCAGTGTATATGTGTGCTGCCCTTTGTTCAAGGAAAACATAGGAGGTGTCAGCTCATTATGACTTGTGAACTGAATGAATAACAAGAGGGTATGAAGTGAGGCTGAAATATTTCACACTAGAAGCGCTGAGAATTTTTTTAAACTCATTGTGTTTTGGCTTCATGTGGGTCTTGCTTTAAGGTTTTGTTTTTTTAATTTTTTTGCTTTTGTGATATTTTTTCTTGTCTGTCATTTGAAAAATGTTCTATTTTAGCTCTGCTTTTATAAGCTGATGTGTAATTAATATTTATGTTATCCCAGTTCTTTTTGTTAGTTTAATTTATTCCTCACCATGATTTCATTTTTGTCTTTGACAGCAGAGGGATGAGACCCCTAATTAGATAACAGGCCCTCCAGTGCTTTAAGTAGTCTTGGTGTAGCAGATGAGCACTATATAAAGCTCCTACAGCCACTGCCTCCATTCAGTGGTATTAACATCAGGTCATGTTCTTCTGATCCCCTGGTTTTTTGTGCATTGTGTCTTACATTTGTTGTAGTTGTTTTCATTTAGAATGTCCAGTTTTGACTTTTGACTTTATGAGGTGAAGTGGTGCTGCATAACGTGGTTGGGGCTGTGTGAGAGAGAGATAGCTCAGCTGATGTCACCAAGAAGCGCTCCATTCACAGTGTTCAGAAACAGTATTTGCTCACCCAAGGCTAGGAGGCATATAGCTTGGGCCAATAAGAGATTTGCCTCTGAGAGCCACTGCAATCCAGATGTTGCATGTTTAGTAAATGGATGGGCCTCTCTGGCAGTGTCTTGATTTGGTTTGAGTCCTACCTGATAGATAGAAAATTTTTTGTTAGTTGTGGTAATTATACCTCAGAGACACATGATATTCTATATGGTGTTCTCTCCTGGGTCCGCTGTTCTTTTCGATTTACATGCTTCTGTTAGGTCAGATTATCTTGGGGTATAACGTGAGCTACCACAGCTAACTGTATTTATCAATAGCGCCTGATGACCCCGACTCTCTTGATTCACTTAAACATTGTCTTATTTGTGTTTCTGAATGGATGAATACTAACTAAATAAGAAGAAAACAGAAATTTTAGTGATTGGCAAAAATGGATATAATGAGCGTATAAGAAATAAACCTGATCCATTAGGATTAAAAGTCAAGACGGAGGTAAAGAATTTTGGGGTAATTATTGACTCTGACCTGAATTTTAAATAACATATTAATCAGATTACTAGGACATCATTTTTTCACTTAAGAAATTTAGCAAAAGTTAGACCTTTTATAACATTGTAAGATGCTGAGAAATTAGTTCATGCTTTTGTTTTTAGTTGACTAGATTACTGTAACGCACTCCTCTCAGGAGTACCCAAAAAAGACATCAATCGATTGCAACGCGTGCAGAATGCAACTGCCAGAATCTTAACTAGGAAAAGGCAATCCTAGTACACCTCTCCAGTTCTGATGTCACTACACTGGTTACCTGTGTCATTTAGAATTGATTTTAAAATACTACTTATGGTTTACAAAGCCTTAATTAATCTCGCTCCATCCTATATTTCAGAATGTCTTTCACCTTACACTCCAAATCGTAACCTTAGATCTTCAAATGAGTGTCTGCTTAGAATTCCAAGAGTTAAACTTAAAAGAAGTGGTGAGGTGGGCCTTCTTCTGTTATGAACCTAAAATTTGGAATAGCTTACCGATAGAAATTGCCAGGCTAATACAATGGAGCACTTTAAAAAAAAAACTGCTAAAAACACATTATTTTAACTTGGCTTTCTAATAGCTTAATTTTAATTTAATCCTAATACTCTGTATATGCATTTAGTTATCATTTTTTTCATATCTCCATAATCCATACTAACCCCTACTTTCTCTGCTGTTCTTTTTACGGTTTTCCCTTGTGGTGATCTGCACCCCCATCCCCGATCAAAGCACCGTGATTTTCCCTCCATTGATGGATTGAACCCCTCAGAACCCCTGCAGATTTTTTTTTTTTTCTCCAGCCGTCAGGAGTTTTTTTTTTTGCTTTTTCTGTCTTCACTGGCCATCGGACCAATGTAAATTGGTATTGCCTAATTTTTATTTTTTATATTCTGTCTTTTTTTCTCTTTCTTCATCCTGTGAAGCACTTTGAGCTACATCATTTGTATGAAGATGTGCTATATGAATAAATGTAGTTGTTGTTGTTTACGGCTGCCCCTGGCAGTCACCACACTGTAAATTTACAAAATGAGATGGCTTGTAGTTCGAGTCCACGGCAGTGCACTTTCAGATTTGGATTAAGGTGCTTAGTCTGTTTATTCCTATTGGCTTTACTTTCTGCTTCGTATTTGTGTTTAAAGTTTGAATTGGTTTTGAATTTCCTACCTCTATTTTAGTGTAATAATTATTTGGCTTGCATTCTTGCTTTGTAAATTTTGGGTCTTGAAATGCAGCTGTTTTGTTGCTTCACTTGTTTTTTATGGCAAGTAATGAGGAAATTTAAAAAGGAACAAAAAAGAAAACAACTACACTGTCTTCATTTTAATGAGCTGTTGACATTACTTTCCTTACACTTTATAAAAATTAATGAATGTGTTTAGTTTCGATACTAAGGAAACTCATTGAGTTATCATCACAAAGAATACAATCTGTGGGTTTAAACACTGGATCCTAGTCTTATATTATTTTATTTTGTAATAGGATATTGCAAAAGGAGAAATGTTTAGAGTCCTGGTGCTTCTCATTTTCCTATATGGATGCTTATCCAGGGACCAGAGATAAAGACTAGACTCCTTTGGCACTGTGTCTCTTTAGAGAGAATCCTTGGGTACCGCTGGTTTGACTTTGTGTGGAATGAGTGGTTGCTCATGGAGTCCTGCACGATGCACATGACCTGCAATGTGGTAGAGTGTTAGTTACAGCACTATGGCTATATTGCGTGATTCCCCGAGGGTGATCCGGCTCATAGGATCCTCATTATTGAGGACCCAAGCAGATGGACCAGGCCAAGGGGACACCCACATAACACCTGGGTGCTGCAGATAGATGGTCATTTCCGGAGGATTGGACTGGACCGTGTGTCTGTCTGGGAGGGTTGCAAACGCAGATCCCCAGTTGTTTTGTCATGTGGTGGGTGCGGTAATGCAATGTACCAGTGTATGCTCCCCAACCTGACCTGACTTGATCTATAATAGGAGTTTTGCATGGGTCTCCAATGTGTTTTATGCAACTAACCCAAATTTGCAGTCTATTATGTTGTTGCATAAACGATACATTATTTACCCAAGACAACTACAGGCATCTCACACCCAGATAAAGAGACCTGAGCTGGGAGAGCTTTTTACCCTTTCTACAGTGTTGGGATGAGATAGCAGGCTGCTTGTGCTGATCGACACATTTACAACAAAAAAGTCACTGATGGAGAGCTGCGAAGGAATTTAAGGTGGCCTGGCATTATGACTTTTTTCATAGGCTTCAACGATTCTAGTGTTAAGAAGTGGAGTTAAAATAGAAAAAAGACAGAACCAAGGTGGAGCTCCGGGTTAACCTTCACTACCACTACTATTATGAGATTGGAGAACAATAAATCCTTTTTGATTCACCACTTTTCAACTTCACCACCTTTAGAGGGTGAACACAGACATGCTTATTTGTTTATGTTATTTTTCTTGTTTCTCTTTTACAGATCCAGAACTCCTGTATGCTCAAGTGGGATGGGGTCAGGCAAGAGGGAAGCAGAGGAATCAAAAAGAAAGTCCAGCAGCAACAGATCAGCAGAGCAATAAGGGTACGTCTGGTCATCTCTCAGGGGCTTGTGGTATTTTAGTCCACTAAATGAGAAATAAAAAAGTTATAACATTAAATGAAATAATGGGGGTGTTAGAATGTCTACACCTTTCTAAATTATACATCAAAATTTTTGGTAAATGTGTATGATTATTTATTAGTAAAATGATGAATATTTACAGACATCTCAGACGGATTTGTTGTTACTGACATTAAATACACAAGGCAGATTTTCACAGGCTGGCATCATGTCTGTATTCTGCATCTGTACTCAGTGAAGAGAACTTCACCAAAATAAATTAACTGCCCTGAATGAGAGGGGGGCTTTTCTTGATACATCTGGATTATAATCAATTAAGCTAAGCTCACTTACTGCGGGATATGGCAGCCATTACTCTAGTTTCAAGTTGAGATCACCTTTTTATTAGGAGCAAATTCCCTTTACTAAAAGAAACTTTCGGTTAAATTAAACTAAGTTTTTTTATTTCAGAATTATGGAAATTAATAACTAGATTACACTGCTTGCTGTTATGTGATATGTTTAATAGGTTTTACAAAACTTGTTCAATAATTATACATCAAATCACTGTTCGCCCTAAACACCTCCTCTGGTCTACACTCAGCTAAAATAGAAGTCTCTGCCACGTCAGTATCTGAACATCAAGGGGAGACTTGGACGTCAGAACTAAAAGGAAGATTTAGTTTAACCCTGACTTCATTACAAGTAAATTAACCTGCTTCTATGCCAAGTGTAAAAAGTATAATAATGAAAAGTATCAACAGTCTTGCTCTTACATTATTATGACAAGACTTTTAAAACGTTTTTCTTTTGTTAAAAGTTTTTATTTCTCTTAACCTTAACCTTATTTTATTTTAATGTATTTTATTTTATTTTACACTGTGGCCTTTGGTAAAACACCACACAGAAGTTATACAGTAGATTAGAGAATGCCAATAAATGAAGCAGATATGACAATATTAGTGAAACAATAAAACATACAATAGAAAGGAAAAAGGTAAGAACAAAGATACAATATAGTTAGAATATCACAAAGAGCACATGTAAGATCAGAATACAAAAAAAAATCTCAAAATTGGGGAGAGCTGTAGTTAGTGTCATAGAATAAATTCCCAAACCAATAATATTCAAAGTCAGGAAATTAAACAAAGTCCAAAAGCCTGCTGGTTTCAGTTTAGATGTCTATTAAGATACTAAACCGCTGTGCTCTGTCCACAGAGGAAGCCACTAGATGTCTATTTGAAGGCATTGTTATACATTTCATTCACATAGATAAGATGCTTTGATACTCTTAGTATGCTAGTGGACAATACCTACTGGCACTTTACCATCTTTAACTGCGTGCCCTATGGCCAAGCCCACTCTTCATTAATTTCTGTTCATCCATACCCCTTATTCATTATTCTAATGATTATCACCTCTCTGTATTTTGCCTGCTTTGCCCTTTGCCTTGTACAAACTTTGCTGCTTATTACTAATCCTGCACCCTTTCTTTGGCATCGGCTTTCAGGCTGTCATTTTTATATTGGTGGAATAGTTACATGTAAGATTTGCGTGCATATTAGTAAATGCCAGTATTTTGACTATTGAAGGCTCAGTGCAATTCAGTGCCTAACCGTCCTTAACCATTTTGGTGAGATTAAAATAACTTTAACAATAATAACATCTTATATGGTACAGAATCAAATAGTAAAACAAGTGCTTAATTAAATTAGGTTCTTAATCAATTTTATGCATTCTAATTTCTGTGCATATTGTATTCTAATTATCCACAGTGAATTTATATACTGTATATGCTGTGTGTATATAATATATATATATATATATATATATATATATATATATATATATATATACAGTATATATATACAAAATTAATATTATTGTAGATATGTTCCATGCTAGTTGCTGTTGGAAAGGCAAAATATTGAAACACTTGGGCAAAGCCACAATTACCGACTGCACTTTAATGTCCCTTGCCCCTCGCCATGTGTCTGCTATATAATAAAATCTGCCATGCAAGAGACCCAAGTGGGAGGGGCCAAAGCACACATTGGTGAAGAACCAGGGGGCGGAGTTTCAGCGCATTCTTGACTGATTTTACTTCCTCTGTTCTTTTATCAGTCTGAAGCATTTTATAATGTCTACAAGGTAAATAATATTCTCCAAAAGCTCTTGAAAGGTTAAAGTTAATGTGAAATTAAACAAAATATATGTTTTCTTAAAAAATGAAAAAGACCTTTTTTCACTATAAAATACACAAATGAATAACTGAAGTCAGTTATTTTGTTTCAGAGGTGTGATATCCGGATAGAAGAGAATGGAAATTGTAACAATAAAAGCAACAAAAACAAGTTGACTTGTTTGTCTTTTTTTCTGATGATGAATGGTGTGTTCCTATGAGACTGACGTGGTAACTGTGTATTTGCTCTCAGACTGACATGTGCTTACACGAATGCCTTTTCTTATTAAGTCCTCAGTTCAAATGCTGTTCCCTGTCATTGTTTGTGTTGACTTTACTTTTTCTCCCCATGACTGTGTGAGATTTCCCATCAGATAGTTTAATTTACCTCCCACATCCCCAAAGACTGGCACGTCAGGTTGTGTGCTCCATGTGTGGTCTCTGAAATGGACTGGTGGCACCATTCAGGTCGGACTCCATCTTTGTGCCTAATGCTAATGAGATAAACGCTGGTCCCTGTGATCTAGAATTGGATTAAGCAGGTTGGATAATAATTTTTATAATATTACAGCATATGGCAAATTGTAACTTAATTCTTCACAATAGAAAGATCTGACAAAAAATAGAAAAAAATTATTTTGTCAGTTTTCTCTCACTTGTGGAGAGAGTAAAAGCAGGTCTGCCATTAGTTGGGAGGCTGATTATTATGGATGAGTTAAAAGAGGCATTTTATTTGAGGATTTGAATCAGGATTTGTAATTTTTCTCTTGACTTTCCAGTGTCGTTGAGTTTTTTATTTCGACTCAGTTTGATCTTTCACTACAGTTTTACTTAACAGGTGGTCCAATTTTACATGTCAAATATAAATTTTCAGTCTAGTGCCACTGAGGTGATGCTGTACCTTGGTTTTTCATTTTCTGCCTGTTCTTATGTTTAATGTTCATAGTTGTCAACAATGATGAAGACCTTACAGTACAAATTATACTCATCTTTCATCTTATCAATAATCAGCATTAATAACACAATTGCTGAAGTACCTCCTGTCCACTTGATATGATTAAATGTTCCTTTTTTCCTCTATAGGCTCTGGACAAACAACTTTTTCTCTGCGCTTCAGGCTCCTTATAGTCCTATTAGTTGTAATGCCTGGCTTAGCAGGATCTGTAGTTTATTTGGTTCTACGCAGTAAGTATAAAGATTTTATCCTCTTATGATCTTTATTTACTGTTCGAATAGCCCTTTAAATTTCCTTTAATTATTTCACAGATTATGCAAGTTTTCCTCTAAGTACTGTTAATTACAACAAGATTGTGTGTCTAAGTGACCCTTCGACTTGTGTTGTGTGTAGATAAGTGCTCCTGATAACGTCATTCATGTCAAATGGGTCTAACAGAAATAAATAGGCAAACAAGTCTACAAATACCCATTGTAATGGTGTTGACACGTCTAACTGGCAGGAGCAGCAGCCACAACAAGTGCATCCCAGCTGGCAGAAGTACACAGGGTTTGGACCATCATGCACTTTCACTGAGTGCCTAAGGTGTTGCCAGTGCAGAACTAAAAAATAAAATGTGCTGTCACCTCACAGTCACAATTAGACATCCACAGTGACTGAGCAAGAGGTCTTTTTAGGATAGGCAGCTAAACTCCATTGAAAGTGAGTTATTACCAGTCTGATCACCTTGTGCTGGCATACCATTTCAATACAATATCAGTCTTATGACTTTTAAATTAATCTAAACAAATCTTTTCTGAAATAAAGATAATGGGGCTCATTCCTGGAACCTGCATGGTGTGACTCAAACCACCTACAACTAAACACTAGCAAAACCAAGGTGGTGGTGGATTTTAGGAGGCCCAGGCCCCTCATGGACCCTGTGATCATCAGAGGTGACTGTGTGCAGAGGGTACAGACCTATAAATACCTGGGAGTGCAGCTGGATGATAAATTGTACTGGACTGCCAATACTGATGCTCTGTGTAAGAGAGGACAGAGCCGACTATACTTCCTTAGAAGGCTGGCGTCCTTCAACATCTGCAATAAGATGCTGCAGATGTTCTATCAGATGGTTGTGGCGAGCACCCTCTTCTACACGGTGGTGTGCTGGGGAGGCAGCATAAAGAAGAGGGACACCTCACTCCTGGACAAACTGGTGAGGAAGGCAGGCTCTATTGTAAACACGGAGCTGGACAGTTTGACATCCATGGCAGAGCGATGGGCACTGAGCAGGCTCCTGTAAGTCATGGAGAAACCACTACATCCACTGAACAGGATCATCTAAAGACAGATAAGCAGCTTCAGCAACAGACTGCTGTCACCATCCTGCTCCAGTGACAGACTGAGGAGATCGTTCAGCCCCCACACTATGTGACTCTTCAATTCCACCCGGGGGGGGGTTAACGTTAACATTATACAGTTATTGTCTGTTATACCTGCCTTGCATTCTTCACGTTGTATTTTTTAACTTGCACTGCATTTTATCACTCTTTAATTAATATTCGTTTTGTATCAGTATGCTGCTGCTGGAGTATGTGAATTTCCTCTTGGGGACTAATAAAGTATCTATCTATCTAATGACTGGATTAGAATATGATGGCAATTTTCCCTGACAGTGCCACCTCCTACCAATGCCTGTGCTTGGATGGGAGACCATCTAGGAAAAGCATGGCTTGCTGGATGAAGAGATGTTGGCAATGCCAGCAAGAGGTGCTTACCCTGCGGGTCTGAATGTGGATCCCAATGCCCAAGAGTAATGATGGGGAGAATGTGCTGTAAAAATGGCGCTATCCTTTCCATAAGATGTAAAATCAAGGTCCTGACTCTCAGTGGTCATAAAAGATCCCTGGGCATCCTTTATAAAGAGTAGGGTCTATCCTGATGTCCAGGGTAAATTGCCCTACTTAGCCTAGTCATTCTGGCCCCCTAATCATCCCCTGTCTCTATTTGGCTAATTATGTCTCACCACTTCACCACCTAACAACTAATGCGTTGTAAGCATACTGGCTCAGAAATTGCTGCTGTCGGATCATCCAGGTGGATGCTACACATTAGTGGTGGTTGAAGTGTCTCCCCACTCACTATGTAAAGCACGTTGAATAGTGAGAAAAGTGCTACATAAATGTAAATATTATTATTATTATTATTATTATTATTATTATTATTATTATTATTATTATTATTATTATTATTAATACTCTGTAGCCCAGAAAGACAAAGCAAAGACAGGATTTTAGGAAATTTTTGCAAATGAGATGTTTCTATTCCTTGCTTGTATTCAGCTGTGGTCAATTCAGCTGATTGCACATGATTACGATAAACACACATCTGCCTGTAGAAGGTCCTACAATTAATATTGTACATCAGAGGAAAAAAAACAAGACACAAGGTGAAAGGAATTGCCCGCAAAGCATAGAGAGAGGATTGTATTGAGGCACAGATCTGAGGAAGGCTACAAAAAATATTCTGCCGCATTGAAGATTTCCGAGAGCACAGTGGCTTCCACAATTCTTAAATGGTAAAACTACAAATCTTCGTAGAGCTGGACACCCTGCCAAACTGAGCAATTGTGGGAGAAGAGCCTCTGTAAGAGAGGTAACCAAGAACCTGATGGTCTCCCTGGCTAAGCGTCACGTCTAAAGATAACCAAGCACTGCTCATCACCTGCCCAATTCCATTCCAATGGTGAAGCCATAGTGATGGCAGCATCATGCTATGGGGTTGTGTTTTGGAAGCAGTTACTGGAAGAAAGTCAGGATCAAAGAAAAGCTGAACAAAGCAAAGTTCAGAGATATCCTTAATGAAAACCTGCTACAGCTTGCTCTGTGGACAACAGACTGGGTGAAAGATTTACCTTCCAGGGGGACAAAGAATATAAGCACAAAGCAAAGACAATACAAGTGTGGATAAGGGACAACTCTGTAAATGTTCTTGGGTCACTCAGCAAGAGACCAAACTTGACATCAATTAAACATGTCTGGAGAGACCTTAAAACAGCTTTCTGGTGATAGTCTCCACCTAATATTACAGAGTTTCAGAAGCTTAGGGTTAGAAAATCCTCAGATCAGGGTGTGAGAAGCTTGTAGCATCAGACACAAGAAGGGGGCTTCAACTACTGTAAGTATACAGTAAAGGGTCTGAATATTTGTGTCAAAGTGATATTTTGTATTTTATTTTTAATAAATTTGCAAAAATTTCAAAAATATTGTTTATTATTTTGTCATTCTGGGAAACTCCAAGTAGAAATACTCAAAGATGCATTGAACTGTTGGAGTACAATGTTTTCTGATTTGTTTGGACCAGTTTTAAAATGTAACTGAATCTTTTCATTTTCATTTCTTCCCTGCATGCACACAATCCTCAGTGCTAGATCACAATTATTTTAGCTCCACTTCACACTGTGACGTCCACCATTGTGTCTGAATTCCACATCTATAAAGAGCAAGTAAGTTTACTGACTGAAGGCGTGCTATTTTTAATTTTAGACAACAAGAGTGATGGTGGTGGACATCAGGAAATCCCATTGAACCATCAAGGTACAGTAATTCTGTTTAATAGTTAACACATATATATATATTTATTGCCTGCTTTATTTATTTTCTTCTGGCATTTGATCAAATTTTTTACAAGAAAAAATCTAAAAGTAACCGAGTCTGAGCTGATTGAATCTGAGCCACAAAGATAAAAACAGATTGCAGCTGACTACAGCCATCAACTCCCACCTCATTCTGAAAATCTAAATCTGATATTGATAACTAAATTAAACACTTAATAAAAACTGTTTTAAAATCTGGCACACTGTTCTGAAAAGAAAGGCCTTGTCACTTGAACGAATAAGTAGCTGACCAGCATGGGATATCATTGTACTGAAATATTTTAAATTGTTTTCATGAAAACTTCCTTTGATATCCAAAACCGGTTACATTATATTTAACTTGATAGACAATTGTGCTGATGAATACTCAATGAATGTATTCTTTAAGGATGTTAAAGTTTAATAAACTTATTGTAAATATTGCAAATTTCTCATAGAAACACTACTCTAAATACATAAAAGTAATTTTCTGAGCTCTGATAAGAACATACAGTTTCATGTTAAAATCGAATAACTGAGACAGTTATACAATATGCATAATATGTGTAATTTATAATATAAACACAATTCTCATCCGAAGCTAAAAAAATGCAGAAAAGTAAAAGTAACCTTTTGTATAATAAAGGCACTATGTATAAACTGGAGTCCTGTACTTTGTTTACTGCTGAATATCTGCCTTTAGCTTGTAGCTCTGGGAGTTATTAAAAGCAAATGGTAATTATTATACTGAAATATACTCAAAAGAGTCAATTACATCCTCTCAAGCTAAGTGGATAACGTCACAGAACTATGCTAGCTACAGTAATGCCAGTCCTAGATTTCCTTACACACTTAGCTGGAACTCTGAATCTGTTAATAAAGTTAAACAATTAAGAGGAAGAGCGCAGGCTGGGATGAGACAAGCATGCCACTGTCAGATGACCCATCCATCCCTGACTACTCTGATACCTAACCAATCGCATATGAACTTCAAGACGAGTGAGCAGAGCAATGACAGGCAGCTGCGCACTGTGTTGGTTATTATTGGATGAGTAGAGGAGTAGAGTATAATAGGAGCAGAGAAAATGTGCAAAGTACTGAAGCCTGTTCCCATAAGAAGATAATTCACATGAAAAATAAACCCCCTTATTTAAGAAATTCCCCTAAGTTATATTTTTGTCCTTTTATATTAACCTCTATTTTTTCCCTCCAATGGCCTATTCGCTCCACCCCCTCCTAACTTACCAACCACTCTGTTAAGTTTGCATACAGATGAAGAGCAACCTTTTAATGGTAAGAATAACGTCCTCATCTCTCAACATACTGTAACATGAGGCAACTGTCAAACAGGGAAAAATACAATAGAAGGCCACTAGGTGGTGGTAAAGCTACAAATGTAGAACCAACTTAACATACAGGAAGTAACACAAAATTCCCACCCTTGCTGATGAATTGGCTGTGATTTGTAACTGACACAGTTATTCACTGGAGATATTAACAGATTAATCTGATCTGCATATCACACTTTCTCCCTGCTCTTCTCCTCTGCAGTTTCTCATTTTTTTCATGTCCTAATCATACTATCTGTATCTGACTCCATCTTACCTCCCAGGTTTTATCCAGTTACTGATTTCTGATAATATCCTTTTTAGCCAGCACTGGGCAGCAGTGCTCAGGGTCCCTGACTGTTTTGGGGTGTAAAAAAGTCCAGGAAAGGCACTTTAACCTCTAAAGTTCTTTTTATATTGGTGGGAAAGTGAGTCCTGGAAATGCCTAAATTATTAGCCTTGATTTACATGTACAACCCATGACATCCACTCGTTACTGACATTTGAAGCATACAAATCAAATTAAACAATATGGCCAAGGCTGACAACCTCAGCTTCAAAACAGAGCAATCAAGAATTCCTTTACAGGGGCCAAGAGGTTTCTGCACCTGACACGTCCCCAAAAAGAGCTGCACAAATCAAAATAAAAGACACACTCCATCATGGTCATTCACTACCTTTGAAAGAGCTAAAAAAATTACAAATCACCAAACAAGCACACTGAGGCAAATGATATCAATAAAAAAGTCAAATTTCAATGAGGGAAATATTCAAACTTCAATTTAATCGTTACTTATGTTCATTTGAAGAGAGACCAGACATTAATTCCAGAAGTCAAAAAAGTCAGCAAAAGCAGGAGAGAAATATCCGGGTAATTTAAAGACTTCATCCTTCTTAATCAAATTCAAGGCATCCTTAAAAGATGCACCAAAATGAAGAAGGTTTACGTGTTTATTTCATAACTGACTCTGTGCTTTCCTCCTTAGACGGCATGTCATTTTCAGTATATCTTCATATTTCATCTTCTCATGTTAAAAATCTGCATCATTGTTCCATTTTCAAAGGCGGCATATTTTCTGTCCCATCCCTCTTGACAGCTGAATAACATCTGCGGCAAACCAATTGGCGTTTTCATTTATACTGTGGCTTGATGGCTATTTGTAGTAACTGACATTAGCCAAAAAATTAACTATTGGGTAATGATCCTTAGTTTCACTCTTCTGTCAACCTGATGTTACTTTAAGCTAATTAGGAGGTACAAGTTAAATATAAAGTCACCGAAAGCCTCCATTTCACATTTCCTTACAGGCATATACACACTGGTTAGCTTATTTGAGCTTAAGCATAACAGGTAACACTTCTTCCTATCATTTGCTGTACATTTGCCTATTTCCCCAGAATTCTATGTATTAGTATGTCTAATTACATCCCAGAATTTAATGTTGTGTCAGAATGCTGTTTATTCCCTTCAGTTTATTTAGCCAACAGTTCAAAAGAAGAACAGATATAATGGACTCCTTTCCTAAAGTCATCTTAAACTTGGCGACAGTGCCTTCTGAATCTTTTACGTTCTCATGAGCTCCTCGAATACTTGTCTTCATTCACCTGTCTCTGCACCCATTGTTGAGCTAAAACACCTTCTTGTTCTCTGCCTGCATTTAACTTTCTCCATACCTTTTTGCTGTACTCTTGGTCAAAAGCCCACAATTATAAGCAATACTAGTTTTCCCTTTTAACCCTTTTAGTATTGCAATAGTCACGGTCAAATAATTTATTCACTTAAAAGCTCCATCTAATATACACAGAAAAAATACAAATAAAATATTATGAGACTTATTTAATAGACTGCAAAAACTCCAATTTTTAAACACCATTATCCCAACAAGGTACCACTGTACTAGCTGTTCACCCGAGCTTCACATGCATAGAAGTGAAACTGGACAGTGAGGAGAGCCCTGCCTGGCTCCCCACTCCTGATGTCACGCCGCCTCCTTCTCCCCTTGGCCCGCAGCCTCTCTCTTGGATTGGCATGAATATATTGCTCCTGCAAGTGAACTATGATTCTTAGCACAATGAGAGAATTCACAAAATCAACCGGAATGTTCAAGCAAATTCTAGAAAAACAAAACGGATCTAAATCCATTAAGTAGTTCTCTCGTTCACTAGCTAAGCGGATGTAAGATATGCTCTGAGGCTGGAGCGTTAGTGAGGAGGGCCCCGGCCCCTTCCCCTCGGCCCAATGCATCTCTCTCGGTACCGCAAGTGAACTCTGGTACTTAGCGCAATGAGAGAGGTTGCAAAACCAACCAGAATGTTCAAGCAAATTATAGAAAAAAGTAGTTTTCTAGTGAAAAGCGGACAGACAGATAGACAGACAGACATTGGATTTTATATACAGAGAAAGACTAGTTGGGTATTGAAACCTTTGACAGCATTGGTTGAAGAAAGTTGAGTCAGCAAAAGTGCATTAAGAGACAAAGAAAGAAAGAGGTAGCAACACATGAGAAGAAAAAAGTGAGGAGAGGAATAAACAGAGTATGAAATAAATCAGACAAAACCTAGGCTTCAGAAACAAAGGAATAAAATTAATAAGAGAATAGAAACTGTCAAAATGTGAATTAAAGAGATGCAGATTTGTATGAGAGGATGCAATGGAATGGGATGAGTGTTGAACCATATATGAAGGAAAAAGAGTTTTGACAAGATAAGCAAGATGGAGGTTTATTCACGACAGTATTTCAGATATAACTGAATATTTCTTTTTCATTTTTTCCCTTCACAAACACATTCCTCACCATTTATTTCAGCTCCTGGTTACACGGTCATCCAGTGGTGTTTGTGAACTCACCAAGCCTGTAAATGGACAGTCTGCTTATGACTGATGCTGTGTGACTTTTGATTTTAGGTAACAAGACTCCTACAAAAAATGAAGATACGACTCAGGCTGCCTCACACAACACGAAAGGTGCAGTAATTCTGTGTATTTATTTATAATTGATGTTGTTTTTTATTTGTACCAACATAGGCTCAGTCTCTCAATAACTGTTAATTAAACAAAATGAATTTTGGGAATGCTAGCATATTTAATTATTTAATAAATTATTTTACATCTTCTGTGCCTTGCAGTTCAAGAGTTTAAAGAGAAATTAAAATGTAAACCTCACCAAACATAAGTCAATTAAATTTGAGCTGCTCAACACCACACCTGACAGACTAAATTTCAATGTGTAAAGCTCTACCTGAAATCAAGGAACTGCTTTCACACATAAGCCAGTCTTCCCCATGTTGTCTGTCTTCAACTCTGACAATATTTCACAATATTTTCACAAACAAGTCCTTTTCAGCTCTTTATGTAATAAACATGTCTTGCATTTCAGACCAGCGCGTCCCTGTGCTGATGGTTCATGCCTTTCATTTTTAAGCATGACTCCATCTAATAAAACGCTAATTCCCTCTCCTCACCAGTGATTTGTGATAAATGTTGGTTGACTGATCATATCATAATGTGGTGGACTTGTGAACAGACAAGTCAGTCCATGATACATGGCCATAGGAGGCTTCACAAGATGAATAAAAACAAGTCACCGTCAAGATGGAGCAGACCTTCCTGTAATTACTGAAAATCTGTGAGTGTCCGGCATGACATGAATAAACATTTACACAAATCTAAAGCTTTTACGATTAACTTATATTTTCCAGAATACTGACTCATTCATCCATCAAGCTTCTTTCTGCAGTTGACTGATCAAGGGATGTTAATCTCAGTACTTAAAAAAGTTTCTCAGAGTTTTGCATAATCTCATCTCTTTTGAGCAAAATCAAAAATCCCAGCATTCCTAGCCTTTTACTTTTCAGCTGCTGCGTTTGTAGCCTTTGCTCTTCCTCTTAACTTTCCCGCTCTTCCTTTTTTTAAATTTCCTTTGTCTGTTTCAGCACTTATGTTGTTTCGCTTAGGACTTGTTTTCTTTTAGCTGAATTGTTTCCAATTTCACATTTTTTGGTCTGGAATGGGCCTTTGTGGAGATGCTGAAGAGCTGTTGGTGTCCAGGAATTATGTGACTAATCATTTAGACAAACTTTTAACAGCTCTGACCTGCTGTATCACAGTACTAGTTTATCTGTTCTTTTGTCAGTCTTTTATGTAACATTGTCAGAGGTGAAAGTTGAGCGAACCTAACTTAAGAAGCTAAACAAATCTTTCAGCGGGTTCCATAATTTTATACTTTGAACAAATTCAAATAAAATTCCAACATCTGTTCTCATTCAAATATCTGTTACTGCACATTGTATTCTTTGGCCTCATTTCAGTCTTCTTCTCCACTTTCTTACAATTTGATTTTAATTTCTCATATTGTGTTGCAGCTCTCTTTTTCTTCCCCTTAAACTTTCTTCCTTTTCTCTGAATTTTCTCCAGTTTCCCAGCATGCACTTCTCTCTCTCCATACCTTCCCTCACAATTGATGAATGTCCTGTGATTTCTTAACTGACAGTCACTCAGTTGGGGTTCAAGTGAGTTAAGATGATCTTCTCACCACACCTTCTGCCTGCTTACCTGCTTTATAGTTTCTCAGTCCAAAGTCGAGGTCACACCAGCTGTCTCTGATTCCATCTAATATTTTATGAGTTATCCTGTTACTGATGCCCAATGAACTTTTTTGCTCAGTTTTTCACACTAGCACTGAGGACACCAACTCCTTTACCAAATTATTTTGGATATATGTTTGGTTTAGCAATTTTAGCTTGTTTTTATTTTAGGAAGGTTTTTATAATGAGTGTTAACATAAAGCATTTAACAAGGGTACAAAGGTGGAGGCCTGAATGATAAACATCAGGGTGAAATGGATAAAAATGGAAGAATGGGTGAGAAGACAATTTGCTGAACAAGTTTAAGATCAAAATGACAGTTGTGTGGACAGATTGATATTCCTAATCAGCCATCTAGCTACCTATGTTATCAAAAGTGCTTAATCAAGCTGCATGTCACAGCGGCCATTGTCTGTTCACTGCATATTTATAAATACGTCCTATGGGGGTGTGGGTCGGGTGTGGGTCATACTGTTGTAAAATAATGAAACAAATAACAGAAAATATAAAATAAGTTTATTTGCCCACATTTATAAACCAACTAAATTCATTAGGAGATCAAAACAATTAAAAAGTGGATTCAAATTGTTATGCCCAGTAGGTTCTTAAAATAATACATGTAAAATTATGGGAAATGCCCTGCTGAGCCACTAGTTTATAGTAATGGTACCTTGAGGTGTCAAAGGCCTGAAAGACTTTGTTAAGGAACAAAAATTGCTGCCCTGAGCCAATCATTCAAGAATCTTCTTCTCCTCCACAGTCAGTACAGTCAGCGTGAGCTCCTGCCTACTTTAACTAACCCCTAATTAGAATAAACACCACAGTGTGTAATAAAACAGGAGAAAGGATGGTCTCCTATATTCAGATTTTCTTGCAGTATTATTACTGCACTTGCATCATTGATAATTGAGGATCATAATATTAACAGTTGGCCGTCTCACAACAGACTCACAGAAAGTTATGGAAGGAGACAGCCTGATAACTGTAAGAGTGGACACTGAGCATCCATTTAAATCTGACAAAACAACTGACATTTGATCGTGAAATGAGATTTCTGACAAAAGACAGGAACAACTGAAAATGTGCTGAATCACAAGACTGAGATACAAGGGATTAGTAGTAATTGCTTGAGTTTGTGTTGACTTTATCTTCCTATAGTTTAAAAATTAATTTTATTTTAGAAATGTACAGATCTGAGATTCAGTCTCTCTCTCTCTGTCTCAGTGCCTCAAAGAACTGAAATAACTGAAATCTCACTGACACCGGGCTGACAGAAGTGTACAAATGTCACCTAAAATTGAAACTGTAACCCCTAACTTCAGCGAAGAGTGAGCATCACACCAAGAAGCTGAGTCTGACAACCTTTTATTTTTGCAGGCTCTCTAAATGAGAACAACTTCACGACTCTGGGAAAGAACTCTTACTATTTCTCTACTGAGAAGAAAAACTGGCAGAACAGCAGAGACTTCTGTTCAAATCATCAGGCGACCCTCGCAGTGTTTAAGGATGAAGAAGAGCTGGTGAGGAGCAGACATGATGTGTCTTTACTGAACTGGTGTGCTAAAATGGGGATGATGCATTTATGATAAAATGAGACAGACACAAATGTGTAGAGTTAGAAACAAATCTTACTTGTGAAACGTTTTGTGTCCTGCTCACTCTGTCACACAGGGTGGAAACATTTAACTTTAATAATGCATCATGCATCATTCTTTATGAACAAAAGGAAAGTCTTCACTTTTAAATTAGCATTACACAACAGTAGACAAGCTCACTTAATCATTTTATCCAAAAAAGCATATATTTTATACTACATAAACAACTGTGTAACAGTTTAATCTTTTATTATTAATTAAAACAACTATATTAGCCTGCATATTATCAAACTCTATAAAGTTACATCATCCACCCACACAATGAACTTAGCACTGATCTCAAAAAGGCTAAATTAATTGGACATGTCTTCTTAAAACAGTCCCAGATAAAGTGAGAACAGTATCTGAATGTACAAGTCCATTTCTTAAGTCCATCTGTCTTATTTTGTGTCACCCACTCTTAGTAGTGATTGTTTCCACATTTAGTTTATATAACTCCCATGGCCTTGCAAAACCTTGCTATGTGTATGGGACTCAAACAAATAAAACATCTTCCTTACTTTCGGGAATTTCTCATTTTGTCCAGCTGTTGGATTATCAGGGCGATGTTCTGCCTCATGATTTGCACTGTCACAAAACAAGCAGGAGTGAGTGCCAGTTGTATGCAGTGCAGTTGATGATGGCAGGTTTAGTTTTTACCTTTCATTTCAGCACATGGTAATGGCCTTGTTTCTGGGCTGACTGAATCTCATTCTGTGAGCTATCAAATATGCTCATTTGAAGTTCTCATTCCCTGCTTTCAACTTCCCTTTGAAGGAATTTTAAAAGCTCAGCCCTTCACCATCTGAACTGTCTGCCGAGGGTAATCAAGTGTCATGCTGTCTGATATCATCCTCAACAATATTGGGCAAAACAGACCACTGTAGGTATCACATTGCACCCTTGGGGATTCCGCATTCATCCTGTTGCTGCCTTAGGGCTGTAATGTCTGATGATCATTTAATATGTTTAAATTAAACAGTTCTGTCGTATGCATTTACTACAATGTCCTTTCTTCCAAATCTGTTCTGCTGCAGACCAATTGCTGTGTCGTAACTGCTGTCCCTCAATGTGATCCCCAGCATACCCTTTAGTGCTGTGCCAGTTAAGTGTGATTTCAGGCAGGTGGAATGTGATCATTGTTATTAATCATGTTTCATACTGGCTCCAGAATCCTTGACAAAACTTACTTTACCATTAAACATATTTATTATCAGCTTTGTTATCTTAACAGAGTGCTGATTTAGTGCTTTCTCTGTCTCTCCTCTCACTTACAACACTCGGTCATCCACAGTCACTCACTGGTTTGTGGTTATTTTCTATCATTCTGCCCACTCGACTTCTCCACATAGTTACACTGTCTTGATAATCTTCAATGCTTGCTTTCTCCACCTTCAGATCAGCCATCGCAGTCTCCTCTGTGATTTCTTTATTATTTCTACCAGTTATTCTTCCTTGGTTGACTGAATTGATGACATTTCTCTAAGTGACTCACAATCTAAAGTCCTCTTCTTTTCTTCTCTCTCAGGGTGGCTCACAATCTTCCTCATGGACGTTCATACAATCCTTTGCTTTCTCCTCATTCGTTCAAATCATGCGTCTATTTCTATTTGCTCCCCAGTTCTACTTCTGCTTTGTGAATTCCTGGATTTCAGCACCAAAAATATTTGTAGCACAATGAAACTTCAGTAAAGCACTGTGTGTTGTTCTTTATCAAATAAAAGTTTTCACTTGTAATTTAGAGTAAGACAACAATAAACAAGTTCACTTAATCACATTTTATACAAGCCATGAAATAATTACCATACTACTCTTCTGTTTTTCTTATGAATTCCATGAAATGCAGTTCCTGCTCCATTTGACACTCAAGTGTATATTTGATATAACATCTTTTACTGTTAATTTACATAACTATATTTGTCTGAAGCTTATCACATTGTATGAAGTTATAACACACAGAACATAATGTGGTGAGTATCAAGAAAACATCAAATATGAAAAGACATCAGCAGTGCAAACTATCAGACCTGAGCAGCAGTGTGTGGTCCCCATCAGGGTGGTCCGTACAAGTCCAATTAGTGATTAACATTTCATCTACAATGGCAGGCTGTGCACACAGAAGCTCATGAAGCACATCAGGGTTTGAATTTCCTTCACTCAGCTCATCACAGGCCTCACAGCACACTGCGCTTTTTATTTTTTTAAATAATGCTTGATTGTGAATGTCACTTATGAATTACCCAATAGAGCAATCTGTGACTAAATCAGTAAAGAAAGTGACACAACGAGTTTTATCTATGAGGTCTTACAATTTAGCGACATTGAGATTCATGCAGCACAGAAACTACTAATAAAAGTACAGTTTGTCACAGCGTCTCAGCTTGTCACTCCAGTGTCACACATGGCATCGCCAGTCACTATTCTTCACCCCAACACAATGACAGTGGGGTGTTCACTATCAGCTGTTCAGTCCATTATGATGTGATGTCACTCTTTCTCCTGCAGAACAAAGTTACACAACACATCAAGAGTCTGGCAGTGCAGGGCAGCTACTGGATTGGACTGAAGAATGAGTCAGGCTGGCACTGGGAGGATGGGACCCTGTTGGACTCACAGAGGTGGTCTTCTTGTTCTCAGCCTTTTTATCAGACAGACCTGTTGTATCATCTCTCAGGTGTCTCACACTCACTCTTTTCTCTCTTCACAGATTCCCTTTGGACACCAGTAAACTCAGCCACAGGCTGTGCCTGTTAACAGGTGACGTCTCAAACCTACCCAGTGTGCCATGCCAAACAAATGGATCTGTAAAAAGAGCACAGGTGGGAGTGACAAAGGACAAGAGTAGTGTGCTGTAGAGCTCCCCCACTGTCACATTGTCCCCCTCAGTAGTCACATTTACACTTTGCTTGAATACTTGTCTGATGTGACCACCAAGAGAAGTTGCATTTACACTTTGGTTCACCAAACCTGAAAGACCCCAAATGAATCAACAAGCCTGACAATGTTTAGGGGGTCTAAATAACTTGACAAGATCATTTGAGGTTAGCTTTTTAGACAAGTTTATGTGAAATGCTTGTTTGTCAGTTTAATGGAGGATTCTTTATGGAGTTTGCTAGAACCAGTCCATCACTAAAATGTCTGTGTGATTTGATTTTTTGAAGACTTCTCTTTTTGAACTTTTATTTTTTAAGGTCTGTGTGTCCTCCTGTTGGTCACTAACATACTCAGCAGCTGATTATTGACTGAGCATTGGCATCTTTTAACTTTTAAATCTTTTTAAAAGTGTGGCTCAGTGGTTAGTGCGGTTTCCTCACAGTTCCATTAGCTCAGTTCAAATCCCATCCTGACCAGCTCACTGTTTCTTGTGGAGTTTTTTCCAGCTTACTTTGGCTTCCCTCCCACATCCCATAATCATGGTCACTGTAAACTGGCCCAGCATGACTGAAAATGAGTGTGTGAGTAAGTGTTCATCACAATGGACTGGTGCTCCGTCTATGATGGTCACTGCCATGATGAGCTCCAGCCTGCTTTACTCTACAACTGGATTAAGTGATTCACTACATGAGTGGTAAATGTTCTCGTTTTTTAAACATATAAACTAATATTCTACAGCAGACACAAAATCTACTCCCATCTTTCAGAAAATCCCCATCTGTTCCCGTCTCCATTTCTTATTTCACTTTTAACTGATTGTCTTATTGATAACCCTGGAGCTGACCACAGTGCTTTATCATTCAGTTCATAAATCTAAAATGTCTGCCTTTTATTTGTTCAGATCCTGTCTTCAAAGCACCAAAGTTGAGTTCATCAGTGCTGACACTCCTTTTATAACTCAGTAGTCACGTGTGACATTTCTGTGTGTGCAGGTCTCAGTCAGGCCCACCCAAAGCACTGAGGCCCCCTTCAATGTGTCTCTCATTGTTAGTTTTTGAAGTTTTTAATCTTTATAGACTCTGAAATATAGATGCCATTTGTGAAGATGTACATTGCTACACAACATATTTTAAATGAAACAAGTCAAACTAAATCAAGGACAAAATGACATTTGGGTCACATGTAAAATTTTATTAAAAGAAGTTCTCACTGAACATACTGAGATTGCATTCATTTGTCTGTCAGACGTGTCATCTTTGCTTCTTTACGAGGAACATGAAGCAAGTCCAAGGTGTCAAAGATGAAAGTGGACATCTGACTGATGGGATGATGAATATCTGAACTGGGGGACAACGGAAGGGAGTGGCAATTTTTAGAGATTTTACAGTTTTAATGGATAGACAAAAAAATGCAACATAGAACAATGGAAGACAATCAATGCGGAGAAATAAAGTGATTTGTGGATGTTAGAGAAAAATAATTGGTCAGGATTTCATCTGATTGAGGACGTTGTGTTTAAAAGGGTAAAGGTGTGTCACTAGAGGAGAGACTGTTGTGGGGTCCTGATGTGTGTCATGGTCCAGCGTTCTTGGTGAGAATCTCCTGCCTGATTGTTCTTCTGTGTGCAGTTTGCATTTTCTCTGTGTGTTTCAGTTGGTTTTGCTCTCAAAACTCCAGTTTTCCATCCACATCCCCAAAGTTAATTGGTGACTTTAAACTGGCCAGAATGTGACTGAGAGAATGTGTGTTGAGTGTGTCGAGTGTTTGTCTGCCTGTCCCAGAGCTGCCAGGATGGGTTTCTGCCCCTGCTGTCCTTTTTCCCCTTATAATAACAGCCTATGTTTCTTATTTTTGAGTTGTTTTCTTTGTTCAAGTCTGGTCAAGAGCAGCCATAGTTACAACAAATTTCAGGCAGTAACACTCAGTGATGTACTGAACTGTTTAAGCGTAACATTCTTTGATTTGTGTGCTACAGTTTTTAAGATAATTGTAAACCTTATATTTTTAATTTCTTCCCTTTCTGCAGTCACACCTCAGTACTGGCTTACATTTATTTCTGCTCCAGATTAAGACACCTTGTCCATCTCAGAGTCTCTTTACTGCTAAAATTAGGTAATTTTGGATTTTAGGTAACAGGAAGGGTGAGGAAGCAAATCACTGATGTCACAGAACACCAATGGTACAATAGCTCTTATTGATAAGTAACACATTTATTTATTTATGTATGTATATTTCTTCCATTCATCCATTATCCAACCCGCTATATCCGAACTACAGGGTCACGGGGTCTGCTGGAGCCAATCCAGGCCAACACAGGGCGCAAGGCAGGAAACAAACCCCACACACTAGGGACAATTTAAAATCGCCAATGCACCTAACCTGCATGTCTTTTGGCTGTGGGAGGAAACCAAAGTACCCAGAGGAATCCCATGCAGACACGGGGAGAACATGCAAACTCCATGCAGGGAGGACCCGGGAAGCGAACCTGGGTCTCATTATTGCGAGGCAGCAGTGCTACCACTGCGTCACCGTGCCGCCCTGTTTATGTTTCTTAACCTTCAAAAATTTAAGAGATAAACAGTCTCTTAGCAAAGACTAAGAATTTGAACTTTAAAAATGAATTTGAGCTCCATGCCTTCTAGTTTAACACATCATTTATCTTTTGTGCAGCTGTCCATGTAACAAACACATCACACATTTTATTTGTACAAGTCGTCTATGGAGGAATGGAATGGTGATATTCAGCTGTGATGTTCAGACTTTACAATAGCAAATGGTAATGGCATGTAAACTTGAATAGGCCTCTCTGTGGATACCAAGAAGAATAATGTGACTAAAGTTTTTGCTAAAACTACTATTAGTTGCAAACCTATAAACTTAGACAGTTGCCACACTTCATTCACACTCTACTTATGAATAAGCTATCATTGTTAACTGACACTCACGAGAGGGATAAGCAGGTACATCTGATCTGCTCTCCACACCTTCAGCCTGCTCACTCCAGTGTTCTGGTCGCCGCAACTTTCTTTGACTCCATCTTACCCGTCATGTCTGATGAGATCTCCGCAGTGCTCAAGGACCCCAACTACCACTGATTCATTAGTTTGGTTATTCATATGGTCATCAATCAGGCCTGCATATCAGCAATAATGGCCATTCTTTTTATTTGTTAGTAAATTTAGTGATGTTAAACTACATATGCCTACTTTTCCATCATTTATTCTATATCCATTTCCAGTGGCCATAACTTATATATTCTGTATTTATAAATTTAAGATGTTGTGTTCTCTTTAAATAAGCAAAACTCAAATTTTAAAATACTACTTTCTTCAGGGAAAACATTGTAAAGTCAAAAAAAGCAAAAAAAAAAAACAAAACAAGCAACATACACTAGGAACATACAAATAAATTTTCACAAGAAGCAGGCATTTAAAATACATGATAGATAAATATTTATACACAAAATGTTTCAGATTCTCACAAAGTTATTAGCAGCAAAGGAAGACAAAATGCTGAAGATGGCAAGAGGAGTGAAACGGCCTGACAGGCTCGTTCAAGAAGATGAAATGGCTGCCCTGTGTTTGAGATGTCAAGCGGGTGTCTGCTTCTGCCCAGTGAGCACAGACACATATCTACACGAGAAACAGAGATCTGATAGAGTATTATTTATATATTGATACCTTTGACAGTTATGGATGAAGGGACGAAGACTGAGGAATCTTATTTATTTTTCCATAACACGGAGAAGAACTGCTCATTTCCTACCTGAATTACAATCTCACAGATGCATTGAAGTGTTTGATCATAACATTCTTTGATTTGTTCTCTACAGTATTTAAGAACATTTATTTTTCATTACTTCTCTCCATGCTCTCATTCCTCAATGATTATTTCAGCCTCAGGTAACACGGCTATATCCAGTGTTGTGTTTGAAGCCTGTAAAGAGGCGGTCTGCTTATTAACTGGCGCTGTGAGACTTTTAATTTTATACAAGTAGCCTTCTGTAAAGCTTGAAGAGAAGACTCAGGGTACATCATCTGACCACAAAGGTGCAGTAATTCTCCCTAGTTTTTAATAACGTACAGGGGGTACCCAAAAATAACCGGAATCTGTACCTGGCACACAACCTAGACTTAGTGCTTGAATTTCGCCCTAGGTGTAGCATACTTATAGTATTCTGTTTGTAGTCTGCCAAGTGGCGTGGTTCTGTATTGTTCGTACGCCATTCTGTGTTGGTTTATCTTGGTGCTTATTAAACATGTTCTGCGGTTTTTGTGATGGGTGATCAAAAGAACAGCGAGTCTGTATTAAATTTTGTTTTCTCTTAGGGAAAACAGCTGCTGAAACTGTAGTGATGCTTGAAACTGCTTTTAAAAAGGAAGCTTTAAGTAAAACACAGGTCTACGAGTGGTTTTTCATGTTTCAAACGAGGTGAAATGTCACGTGAAGACCAACCAAGATCTGGCCAACCTTCCACAATTAGGAATAACGAAAATCTTGAAAAAGTTTGCAATGCAATTTACAGAGATCGTTGTCGGACTATTGAAGAGGTTTCTGAATTGAATTGTGTGTCTTGGAGTTCTTGCCACCCTCCCTACTCGACTGATCTTTGCTCCGTGTGACGTTTTTCTTGTTCCCACATATGAAAAAAGAACTCAAATTTGTACCATTGAGGAAGTCAAAGAAATATCGCTGCAGGCCTTGGACAACATTCCTCTTTAGCAATTCCAAAAATATTTCCACCAGTGGGAAAACCACTGGGACAAGTGCACTCATTCACATGGAGAGTACTTTCAAGGAGACTACATTTTCAGTAAGTAAAAATTATGAAAACATTTTTTTTTTCAATTCTGGTTATTTTTGGGTACCTCCTCATATATACTATATACACTTTTTAATAATTTACCCAGCAATGCTTCTCTCTCCTCACAATCATAAATTGCACTAAAGGGACTTTTATTTATTGAGTAATTTATTTACCACCTTCTGTTTTTAAAATTAAAAAAAATGCATAAAGAAATACAATTTATATCCATACAAGCCTAAGTGGATCAAATTTGAGCTTCTTAACACCAGCTTTAAATAAAGGACACTTACACATAAGACACATAAGAGACACATAAGAGTGTCACTTCAAAGTTGACAACATTCAATTAATTTCCTTTAAAAACTCCTTTTTCAGCTTTTTATGCAATAAACATGTCACAATTTTATTAATACACTAGCTATGCTTAATCTATGATGTGTTAAAAGCTAAGTAATCAACGTAGACCACAACATTAATATTTGCAGTGCACCATTTATTGGAATGTATTTTGCAATGCTTGTAGTAATACAATGCATTGTATTTGTCATTCCCACAGACAGATGGCGCATCCTAAACATTTATAGTTATGCTAAAAATGTTTGTGATGTGCCGTCTGTTGAAATGACAAATACAATTCATATATCTCATTTTATGTGTCATTTGATATGGGATTTGTAAAGCATTGTTAATGTCTGTAATGTATTTTATTACTACAAATCTTTTTGACGCACCATCTCTTGGAATAAAAGAAAAATAGCAACAGGACGGACACACACATAAACATACTCTTATCCTTTTATTAACGTGGATGGTGCCACCTGTGTAGAAACAGAGGTCTTTCATCAGTGTTTATGTCACATTCCTGTGTTTTTCAAAATTGCTACAAATGGCCATATTGTTGTACCTCTTTTTTTTTAGATACTCCCTTTCACCGTGTTTCTCTTCCGGCTCTCACTTGACTGCATTTGCATGTCCTTTTTATTTCAACAAATCTTCTTCAGCGTCTGTGGCTGACATCACTGAAACCTGTTACTTCAGATGTGAACTGCTGTCTCCCTTTAGCAAACACCTAGAAAATAATCACAGAAAAAATGTTCACACTTACAATCATTCACATTACTTTTAATGGTGAAGTAAATAATAATCAAATCTGTCATCCCTGCAGTTACTCGGGTAAAAAATGACTGCAAACGTACTTGAAATTGTATTGCAATTTTTTTCACATAAATCAAAATCTGAAGTACACAGCCAGCACCAATTTACCGTGGAGAAGGGAGAACACACAAGATGGCACAGTCTCCAATAATTTTGCCTATTTAAAACAAAATGAAAGGAAAATCCCAGCATCCTTAATTTTCACTACTGAGCTTTGTAACCATTCCTCTCCATCTTCCTTTTTCATTTCCATCATGTGCTCCAGCACTGATTTTGTTTCCCATGAAACTCATTTTCTTTCAGCTGCATTGTCCCACATTTGCATTTTTCAGGCTGGAATGGGCCCTTTGCTCATACTGAAGAGCTGTTGGTGATGTTACTAAACATTTAGACAAACTTTTCCAATGCAAGACATTCCCTTTCAAATTTAAGTACAAACATTTTAGATTGGAGCATCCTAATACTTAAAACAAGCAAATCTGGCTGCCAGAGCAGTTTGTAATTTCACTTAATAAGATTTCTTAAAATAAGTCAGGATATCCAACAGTTATTACTCCACCAAAACCTTAAAATAAGATCAAAAAGACGTCTTTTAAAAATCCATTTTGTTCTGTCCAATGCAGCTACAAACCCCTTAATACTTTAAAGAAGGATTAAGTAAATTTTGACATCCATCTTGTTAGGGAGTTCTAAAAACAGGCTTTTAAAATAAGGACACATGACACACAAAAGAACCAGAAGCAAACTGTTGGGCATTTCTTTACATCTTTTTATTGAGGGCAACACAGCAGAGATGGGAGGAAGGTAAGGCATATCAAGTTAAAATTCAACTTATTTGACTCTGACTGAAACTCACCTCAAGAACATGCAGCAGCACTTCACTTTCTGATCTGAGGTTTTGCAGTGGGACAGTTGAGGAGGCAAACATTAAACGGAGGGCCTTCAACAAAGCAAAGGATTGTTCCTTTGTAAAACAAAAATTGATTATGTCATAGTCATTGGTTGGCTTTGGCTGCCAAGACTACTGTGGACAAACTCTAGTCACAGCAACATCTCTTCTAAACACATGAAACCTGCAAGACTGGATGCCTGAAGAAAAATAAAGTTGATTAGGAGCAATAGAGCTGAATTCATAGTTCTCACAATGTTCCATTAGCCAGAAAAGCATGTATTCATCTAGAATGGAGGAGCGATTCATACAGTCCCTCTTGTCAAGACCCACAATAACTTAAGTGATCCATTCACCTTGATAGGAGTTCACAAATATTTGTCAACAAACAGTAAATGGATTCCATAAAATCCAAATGAAATTAGTTTAGTAAAGATGCCTTCCTACTATCCATGATCTACTTTATTTTGATCTAAACTCGCAAACTCTCATTGCATTATTGGCTCTGGATTGGTGACTTATGAACTGCCAAGATGAAAATGAAAAAACAAAGCTTTAACTTCAGATTAGTTAAATCCATCCATCCATCCATTTTCCAACCCGCTATATCCTAAATATAGGGTCACGGGGGTCTGCTGGAGCCAATCCCAGCCAACACAGGTCGCAAGGCAGGAAACAAACCCCGGGCACGGTGCCAGCCCACCAAAGGGCACACACACCCACCAAGCACACACCAGGGACAATTTAGGATCGGCAATGCACTTAACCTGCAGTTCTTTGGACTGTGGGAGGAAACTGGAACACCCGGAGGAAACCCACGCAGACACGAGGAGAACATGCAAACTCTGCGCATGGAGGACCTGGGAAGCGAACCCGATTCTCTTAACTGCAAGGCGGCAGCACCACCCACTGCGCTACCGTGCCACCCTAGCTGAATCACTAAATGCATATAATGCTTACCTTTAACCAGAGCCAATGCCGGCTTCAGTGACTTGTAATTGACAGAACAAAGTATTTTGATGAAAGCTTTCCCATTAAGCATTGATTTGGTCAAAGAACTTCTTGTTCTCTGCCTCTAATATTTGGTGCAGTTCATCCATGACCTGAGTTTCAAAACTGAAGAGAACGTCTGATACAGTGAAAACGAGATAACACCCAGGTTCCTGTTTAATACAAAATTTGGAAAAGAGGGCAGAAAATGCAGTATGACAAATGCTCTGATCCCCAATGAACGTCTGTGCTTACGCACTTGTATACATACAAGAAAACACTGGATAGCTTGTTTTTTATTCAATGGCAAAATTGGTTTAACAGTAGCCAAACGCTTAAATTGTTGTGAAGCTTTGTTTAAGTCTTTTCACAGAATGAGCTGCTATCACTTATCAAGTGGTTGTAAAAATGAATAACTCACTGGTCTCTGAAGCAGGAATGTGCCTTAACAATCTTTATAGCTTTTTCCTCATCTTTGAATGAGCCTGAGAGTCAATAATGGCTCTCCTTAATTCATACTCAAGATCCAAGAGATGAGTGGCCTCACCCCAATTTGTCTAGGTTTCTTCTACATCTACTATTGTGCCCACCTTACACTTTCCTTCCACAGAATACGCAACAATAAACAACAAAAATGTTAAAAACTGAATTAGCAATGTCTCCCTAAAAGTGTGTCACAGAAAATTAGAGAGAACATTCAACTTACTTTTGCCATCATCACCATTCAGCTCTGGAGTGGTTCATCGGAGGCATCACAGATCACATAGTCAGCGTCTTGGTAAAATGCTTTAAACTCTAGATGATGTCTTTGAGTACAGTTGATTACTGTTGATGGGATGTTCCACTTCTGTGGAGTCTTCATATTCTGTAGTCTTTGAAAGAGACGATGGATGGTTATTTTCTGTGATGTAAAGTTTATGCGATTACATTGAGAAAACTCTTAGACTTTGTCTTAGATATCAAATATGTGTATACTCATAATTTTAAACAGGATTACTTCATTTACCAGAGCAGTTATTACAAACAATGTTATTGCAGAAATTAAAGTCCCAAACATACTCATGGCTGTACAGTGCTATCATTATCTTTCACTGCTGTATTGTACTCAATCAGCTTTTCTACATAGCAGCCAGCTCTTCACAAGTGGGATGCCTTGATTCTCCTGTCTCCTGCATTTCATTAGTTTGAAGAATTAAAATCATGCTTGTCGTGGTGTTTTTGATCCAGTGACTCCTGAGCTGTTTGGACAGCTGACACTCATTATCTTTGACACAATGCAGCAGGTCAAAATAATATTTGTGAATTTGCTACAAATTTGTAGCAGTGTAAATAATATAATCAGAACATCTTATTTATAGGATTTTCTGTGGAGTCTCATTCTGTGATGTAGATGTCCAGGGGTCGATCATCTGTTCTTCTGCAGTTGCTTCTGAAGTTGAGGGCAGCAACTGCATAAAACAAATAAACATCAACAATACACAGCCCAAGAATCATTTTGGAATTGTTCTTCATAGTTATTATGAAATCACTAATATTTTATTACATTAAATTCAATTAAAATTAGTGCAGCTGGTAAAGTAAACTTTAATCATAACTTTACTTGTAAGGAGCTTGATTATTCAGTGATATTAAAAAATATTGATTTGATTTGCCTACCTTCTTAAATTTCCATAGTTGTCTAATTTCTCCTTTTCACCTGGATGGTGAATTCTGGTGAGTACAAGATGATTTATGTTATTAAAAGCTTATTAAGACCTATCACATTAACAAAAACAGACCTAACAACTGTAGCGGCAACATTACAGGCAAGCTATTGTGTGCTGTCCCCTAATGACCCCATTATCTAATTAAATTTTAAATGATAAAGCTGCAAAATTACTATTAATACCCACTGATACTTCATATCTTAATTCTAACATTAACTGGTTGGTTCTTCATTACTTGTTTGCCAATACATTTGAATATAAATCTGCAAAGAATATAGGTGCAAAGAAGACTTTGTTTTAGGTTTAACATGTCACAGGGAGGAAGAATTCATTCTTATCTACTATTCTAAAGTAGTTAGATAAATATTAATCTACTGGTAGTGTGAAAGATCTGTTTGTTGGACAACTCAGAACTGCAATAAGACCAGAAAATCCTATAAAGGTGAGACAAGCAGTAGATGTTCAACACCATGCTAGTCAGCTGAGTTAAACATTTTAAACAGGACTGTTTACTGAATTAAACTGTAAGATTCATCCTATATATATATAATATATATATATATATATATATATATATATATATATATATAAAATATATATGTCTGTATATATAATTTAGCTTTTTTTCAGTTAATTGAACTGTTAAATGGAACTGGAATATTTTAACCCATTTGAGAACTCCTTTAATAGAATGGTGTTCATGGAGGAGCTCTTTTGAAAACCTTTGTTTTAAAATGTTACTCAGGGTAAATAAGCTGCATTGATTAAATCATTTTTAAGTACTTCATTCCTTAACTGGTGCCATTAGTGAAATGACAAAGCACAGACCACTCCCCAAGAAATTATTTCTCTCAGCTTTAATAAAGCTTAAATTAAG
Organism: Polypterus senegalus; assembly: GCF_016835505.1. NCBI lineage: Eukaryota > Metazoa > Chordata > Cladistia > Polypteriformes > Polypteridae > Polypterus > Polypterus senegalus. The sequence continues at coordinate 224,189,305 of NC_053157.1, forward strand.
CATTTTTCATTAAACATAAACTACGGCTTCAGTTGGCCACTGTCTTTGCTCTGAATAAACAGATTTGGAATATGGATATATGCAGAGCATTGTTTTAATAATATGTTAGTCTCCCATTTTTCTCTTTTAGTAATATTCATGTGAGAAAATATCCATGAAACAAAACAAAAACATTTACTTTCTTATTATATGGCCATTGTTATTTGTTTCTTTATGACTCCATTTTCATTTTGATAATAATTCTCTTCTGTGGTCCCGGTGCCGATTTTCTAATTTGGGTCCTCAGATTAAAAAGTTTTAAGAAGATTAAGAAACCCTGCTTTAATGTAGATATTTAAAGCACAAGTGAAAGTAACACTCGTTAGATTCACGATTCATTCTATTTAGAGCTACCGTAAATCATCAGCACGAACGAGAACTCTGTCACTGATCATTTTAGATAGATAGATAAAACTTTATTTGTTCCCATAGGGAATGGCTTGTTCATCATACAAATACAACACATTTATATTAGAATTTATTAATTGTTTTGTACAAGTTATTATTGGAATTGTTTTAAACAGCATATACAGTATAAACATAATTTTAAACCAATATATTTATCGTCATAATCTGCTTCTTTCTTATTTAAAATGGTACAACCTGTACTATTATTGTATTTAACACAATATATATTCAGAAGGCACACTTAACTCCATGTTACACACATTTGACAAGTAGTTTTCCTTTACTACTTTAAGTATTTTTTCAAAGAAGTACTTACTTACTTTTACTTACAGCAGTGTTTCCCAACCTCGGTCCTGTGGCCCCACTGTGGCTGCAGATTTTTGTTCCAACCAGCTTCTGTTTTTAATTGGACTCCTGTGATAATTAAGTGCTGTGTTATTTCCCACGTTCTGTGTTTTGGGAACAATATAGAAATTAAAAACTTTGGTATATATATATATATATACTCAGCAAAAAAAGAAACGTCCCTTTTTCAGGACTGTGTATTTCAACAATAATGTTTTAAAAATCCAAATAACTTTACAGATCTTCATTGTAAAGGGTTTAAACAATGTTTTCCATGCATGTTCAATTAACCAAAATCAATTAATTAACATGCACCTGTGGAATGGTCGTTAAGACCTTAACAGCTTACAGAAAGTAGGCATTTAAGGTCTCAGTTCTAAAAACGCAGGACACTAAAGAGACTTGTCTACCGACTGTGAAAAACACCCAAAGAAAGATGCCCAGGGTCCCTGCTCATCTGCGTGAACGTGCATTAGGCATGCTGCAGGGAGGCATGAGGACTGCTGCTGTGGCTAGGGCAATAAATTGCCATGTCCGCACTGTGAGACGCCTAAGACAGCGCTACAGGGAGACAGGAAGGACAGCTGATCATCCTCGCAGCGGAAGACCACGTGTAACAACACCTGCACAGGATCGGTACATCCGAATATCACACCTGCGTGACAGGTACAGAATGGCCACAACAACTGCCCGAGTCACACCAGGAACACACAATCCCTCCATCAGTGCTCAGACTGTCCGCAATAGGCTGAGAGAGGCTGGACTGATGGCTTGTAGGCCTGTTGTAAAGCAGGTCCTTACCAGACATCACCAGCAACAACGCCGCCTGTGGGCACAAACCCACCTTCGCTGGACCAGACAGGAGTGGCAAAAAGTGCTCTTCACTGATGAGTCACGGTTTTGTCTCACCAGGGGTGATGGACGGATTCGTGTTTATCGTCGAAGGAATGAGCGTTACACCGAGGCCTGTACCCTGGAACGGGATCGATTTGGATCGATGGCTAGGGCCATTCCCCCCAGAAATGTCCAGAAACTTGCAGGTGCCTTGGTGGAAGAGTGGGGTAACATCTCACAGCAAGAACTGACAAATCTGGTCCAGTCCATGAGGAGGAGATGCACTGCAGTACTTCAAGCAGCTGGTGGCCACACCAGATACTGACTGGTACTTTTGATTTTGAGCCTCCCTTCATTCAGGGACACATTGTGAAACATTTTTAGTTTATGTCTTATGGTGTTGACTCTTTTAGTGTTCATACAAATATTTACACATTAAGTTTACTGAAAGTAAAAACAGTTGAAAGTCAGAGGATGTTTCTTTTTTTGCTGAGTATATAAATGTACCAAGCAGTTATATGAGAATAACATTTTCATCTTGATTTTCATTCTACTTTTCCAGGTGTTCTAATTGTTTAATTAATCCATTATTTACTAATTAGTGGGTCTAACGCTAAACTTGCAGCCTTTGATTATTCAGTGTTGTTTGCCTGAGTATCTGCTCTGATCGTTTTTAATTGTCATTAATAATATAAAATGAAAGGGAAAAACTTCACAGATAAAGGGCAAAATAAAATGAAACAACGAAATAGAGCTAAGCATTTAAATCTATAACAAAATTAGAAATATTTCTAAATGTCTTATAAATATAAAAATCAGGCTGTTGTGCTGTTCTGAATGTAGAATAAGAGAAAAAAATACCGGCTAATTAAATGAGATCAGTGTTATCAGGTGTTGTCACTGATTAGGAATCTGGTTCGAACAAAAATCTGCAGGCACAGTGGGTCCCCAGAATCGAGGTTGGGAAACACTGACTTACAGTAAGGAGTGTGTGTATCGTCAACTTCTTCTACAGGAATTAAGAAATAGAACTTTAAGGTTTCTACATAATGGTGACACTTCCTTCATAGTCAGATTGTCCTATATGAAAGGCATAGTGGTATGTCTGATGGCATATTTTAGCATCATAGGGAAAAATTGTAACATGTTAACATTTTTTAACACTAGAATTCCTGAAGCCTATAAAAAAACTCATAATCTTGGTTTACCTTAAATCCCTTCGCACCTCTCCATCAGTGTCCTTTGTTCTGTAAATGCATCAATTAGCACAAGCACCAAACAGCCTGCTATCCCATCCCCCGCAAGACAGAGCTCAACTCTCCCAGCTCAAGCGAAGGCTCCTAATCTGAGTGTGAGGTGCCTGGAGTTGTACAGGGTAATTAATACTGTATATCGTTATTTGGAATACATGCATTTCATGTGTGTTCCATATCTACAAAGATCTGGGTAAGTGCAGGATGAAAGGAAATGCAAGAAATGCTGAACACATGCCTAAAGCAGAAACTTTTTCCATGTTATACTAATAATGATGTGAAGTGTATAATGTGTGAAGACTTTATCAGATAAACACGTGAGCTTTTATTCAAGAATATAACCAAAGGAAAAAAAAAGAATTTGATTTACACGTTGCTGTCAATGAGTTAAAAACCCAAGCTCAAATGTCAGTCGATAGGGAATTAACACGTATTTTTGAATAGTTCAGAGGTAAGAACTCAGGTCCTGAGTTCAAAACTGAGTGTTCCACGTTTTGAGTAGTGAGCTGCTATTATTATTATTATTATTTCTACAATATAATGAAAACATACATTTTATTTGAGTCTGTAACACCCGGTGTAAATTTTGGCTACTTGTAAAAGTTAGCGCTTGTTTTTTTAGTATTCAGTTTTATTCTGTCAGTGACGTTCACATGGTAAAACATACTTGCCTCTCCCTCTCTGAGTTGATGGCATTTATCTCCATTCTTTTCACAAGAGCAGCGCTATGGCTGATGTCTGCTCAGAACTATTTGTTGTACCAGCAATCAAAGATTCAATGTCCTGTGACCGATATCAGAATGGACAAAGGCAGTACTGTAACAACAGACAGCTTCTTCACAGCGCTTTCGCCGGCTAATAAACTTCTGCACCACAACGCAACTCTGCTTGGCACCATGAAGTAGAATGGGACTTCCACATGCAGCTAAGGTCTCTTCAGTAAGATAGCAATTTGCCACACTAGTTTTCAGATCTGACAGCACCGTGCTGACGGTGTATGCGCCCAAACCTTGCACTGTTTGTTACAGACTAAAATCAAAGGCTTCTTCTTTTCGGGTGCATACATCGTCCCACTGTGACCACTAGGGGCAATGCAGCACCCCATACCTCAGACACAATTCCCAATATAAATATGAGGTTTATTAACAAGAAAGACATCAACAGTGGCACAAAGCAAACACAATTCTATCTCTCTATCTGTTTCTTCTTCTTCTCCACACCTCCCAGGCAAGCTTTGTACATCCTACTCACCTGGATGAGGTGGAGGGGCTTCTTTTGTCTATGACCAGGGAGTACTGCTAGTGCATAGCCCAATAGAAGTACGTCCAGCACTGAAAGAAGTCATCCCTGGGTTGCTCACTTTTGTTGTCCAAAATTCTCCTGTTGTGCTGTGGATTGCTTCCCTGGGCTGATCTTCTCCTAATGATTTCTGATCAAACGTTGGCCACAATACCTGAATGGCCTTTACACTGACAGTCTTATTAAATGAATTGCATGTTTTCAGATGTTTACTCTGATTCAAATGTGTAATATGAATCTTAGAAATCATTGTAGCTTATTAAAAATGTGGTTACTATTGTTTAAAAAAAGAGTCTTTAGAAGAACCAAGAAATAGGAACTCAGCTCTGTACAGATAGTTATCAATAGCAGCATAAACACGGAAGAAGAGGAAATTAACCAGAGCTCAAAGTGTCTGCGTGCTAAGAAGCTTCAGTCATGAAGGAAGAACAAATGTATCAAGAGCTTCAGAAAAGGGACCGGGAGGTCTACTCATCATTACAGAAACCAGACCAGAAAAAGAGGAAAAGGGCAAGCAGCCAGAGTTCAAAATGTCTGTGGATTCAGGAGCTGAAGCCATTACACAGGAACACACTTATGAGGGTCTTCAAGAAAGGGACCAGGAGGCCTACTCATCACTGGAGAAACAAGAAAAGAAGAAGACAACAAGAGTCAGTGACGTTGGGGCTACAGGTGAGTGTCACCACAGGTCATTAGGCTTCAAGACAAGACATTAATTGTAAGAACTCAATGTTTTTAGTATTAAAAGTATTAAAATTCAAAAAGGTATTAAAAAAACACAATGTTGATAACTGCATTTCAGGGTTCAAATTTTATATGTCAATATATTTATCAACTCTTTGAGTTATTTAAAGCTTTCAGTAGAAATGCATGTTAATATCTAAGGGTATTTAGAAGTCTTTACAAATTGAAAAAAATGGTAAAAATCAAGAAGTAACACATTATTCTGGTTTCTGTTATCTACTCATATGTGATACATACTAAGTGTTTAAAATAACTGCCCCATTGAAATGCAGTTGGATTTTGTAAAAAAGGCAGAAGTTTAAAACAAATTTAGCTCAATTTAAGAAAAGGACAAGGACACTAACAAAATTTAAAACTAGAGAAGAATCGGTCAAGAAGGATGAGGAGAGAGAAATCGTCTGTGGTCACCACCTGCAAAGCTATTCTCTTTTTGGTGGTGATCTTGCTGATGCTTCTCCAGTGAACCTGTTGTCACTTTCATTTGCACCAAAGCAGGTGGAGTTGATTCACAATCAGTTCTGTTTCTTATCTGGACAGATTGATCTCCCTGAAGCGTCACTGATTTAGTGTTAGACTGGGATGATTAAGTGTTCCCTTAAAACTTTCTTATATACAGTATATGTATATTTAAATGTGTATACACTGTATATATACACACTCATTTATAAACACAAACACACACACACACACACACACATATATATATATATATATATATATATATATATATATATATATATGCAGTATATACAAATTAAAAAATAAATAAAAATAATATATATATATATATATATATATATATATATATATATATATATATATATATATAAGAAAGTCCCAGTGACTATATGTTAATTCTAATTGTTCCCTTAATGCTATTCAGGCTGTGCTTTTTTGTCTCTTTTTTTAATATGAAATGCACAAAGCTGCTATTTAAATTTAGAAAGCAGTCTCAAACACAATGCATGCGGTCAGCCCAGTGCATGAACAAAATAAAGCAGACTGTCAATGTTGAAGGGTTATTTTTCAGACCAAAGAAGGAAGTGACTGAAAACCCTGATGTTCTTCCCTGTGGTTCTGTGCGTCTTTCTTTATTTGCAGCTTTCTCTATGCTAATTTATGTTGTAGCTATGTTTGACAAAGGTTTTCCGAAAGGTTCAAAATAGTTCAAATGCAGTTACCAGATAGATGTTCCGGAACTAATATGACTTGTTGTACAAAAATACTCCACAGTCCAACTGCAAACAGTTTGCACAAAAAATAGAGAAGAAAGTTTATAATACATGCAAAAAAAGTAAGGGTAAAAGGGGAAATGTGTGATATTCTGCTTGAATATTTAGGTTACATTTCTTAAAATTTCTATGCAGCAGACAGTCAGAAAACTACATGCCCTTAATGTCTGTCTGTCTGACTGTTCATGTTTCTTTCTAGCTGTCTAACTTCAACCTACGGCCTATTCTACTGTCACCCAGAGTTAAGAATACGAATATTTCATTTTTTATAATGTATATGGGGTTAACTGAATTTTCCATTTGTAGGCAAAGTGGCAAAGTGTGCCACTGTGATCTGTGGGGTTTATTACAAACACATTATTTTATCAAAGATTATTCTTTTATTCCAAAGAATAGCCACACAAACCAGCTGACAGGGTGAAACTGGCTAGGAAGGTCGACAGAAACATATGAAAGACAATCCGGCTATTTTAAACTACTGACATTTGCTGAAACAATATTTGTTCATTCTGACCAATAGTTACTGAACAGGGGAAGGTGTTATTTGGTCATAGTCCAAAAATAACATGGACAGCTTTGCTGGTAGTTCCCATATCTTTCAAGAATTCTATGCTTATGTAAATATATGAGTGGTTATAATGAAGAGGATCCATCATGAAGCCAGGAGTCGACCAATGCTGTTCCCCGTCCTGCTGGACTGATTCGTATAGCTGTAATAATCCCCCACGTTCCATATGTTAGTATAAATGGATTATGCATTGTATTCTATGAGGCTGAAATTACATGTTAAAGCAAGTTAAATACATATCTCTTTTTGTACCATATTTCTTTTGTCTGATTATTTCCACCATAGTAACAAAAGGGATGGGGAATGGCTCTAGTCTGTTCTGCATCAAGAAAGGACACACCCAGGGGAGAAATGGTACCCTTTGCTGCATACATCATTATATATGTTAAGCTATATTATGTTTAAGCTCAGGTTAAGCAGAATAAGGAAAATTTACCGTTAACATTACCTTAAATGTTTTGGTTCCTACAGATGTTAAACATTTCTAATTTAAGCATGAAAGTATTTGACATTCTTTGTATCCCAGAATGCACCAGTATGTCTCCCCGCTTTTCCTTCAAATTTTCTGCAGTAAATTTGCTAAATTGTTTTTCAGAAATTCATGTTTCACTGCAAATTCAACTCCTTTCTTTTCCAGACTCACAATAATGCAACACCAAATGCTTCTGTGGTTTTCAAAGGAATGCACCACCCAAAAATGTGATTTTTTTCATATGTTACTTACCCCATTTGCTTTCTAGTGGTGGCTTAAAAATACAAATAATCTCATGTTTTCATGCAGAATGGAGAGAAAGAAGCTGGTCACAAAACATAATTGTCACAAGTTCTGTACAACTGGAAATGATGTGAAAACGGCCATGGAGAAAAGAAAAAAGATGTCATGTTACTCCAGTTTCATATAATCCATATATCTGGTTTTCTGCCGCTAGCCCAAAACCTTCAAAACACTTTTTTTTTGTTAAAATACTATATTTAGTAAAATAAAATATTTTACTTCCTGAATCATCAGTACATACATAAACTGTAAACACAAAACACTTATGGGAGAGACTTTGTGACTTAAAGACCAGCCTTTCCCTGTCATTCATTGGTCAAGAGTCCTGTCTTCGATTCAAAAAGCTTCTGCCATGAGTTTTGTATTTATGTACAAGCTGATAATTCAGGAAGAAAGGAGGAAGAGGCAGGTTCTTTAGAGGCAGGGTGGAAATAGCGTCCTTCTCCAGTCTAAGGTTGAAATGAAAGATAAGTAGCTGGTTGTGCATCAATTTATTCTTCTCTGTTACTTTTTTCAAATGACACCTTATAAAACACTCCCTTTTTCTCATGTTTGACAGTGTTGGAGAATATTTTATTACTGCATAAAAATTCAAACAGTAAAGTTTGTTCAAAACCTATTGCAAGAAGGAAAAAAAAAATTAAGTGGGACTATATTTATTTTAATAATTGCTAACCTAAAGCAGAAGAAAGAATGGAGAAAAGCCTAGATAGAAAGTGACTCTTTGAGACTTTAAAGGTCCAAAATTAATGGCAACATCATCCTCCGAGGTGGAAAAAATGGCAGAGCTCAAAAATGTACTTAACTTGGAATTTACATGATGGAGGAAAGGCATGTTGACAACAATGAGAATTCAATGAAGGAAAGTGACCTTAAGGCAAATTGATTCGGAATACCAACTAAGTAGATGGGAAGCATATTTCCAAGAAAGATTGAGTTATCATTGGCATAGAAAGACATTTTGTGAAGTGAACTATTGGCATTATCTGGAGTGATCAATTCATGGTAGGAGAATGCAATAACAAGGAGTTTAAATGAGAGGTTAAGAAGAAGTGAAGAAAGTGGGCAATCCTGTCTGAGTTTGTTAATGATAACAGCAATGGCAAATGTGTAATGTCCGAATCAAATTCATAAGACTACTGCAAAATTTCATCCTGACCTACTAGAGAATATTTCAGCACATACAATCAAATACTAATCTGTATCTTATGCAAGAAGGGCTGTAAAGGAGCCATGTGGTCAACGGCAAAGGTGTATAAAACATGTTTGGCCAACTTGGACTATTTTATGAATACAATTTGAAAGTCGAATTCCTAGAACTTGTTCCAGTAACTGCATTTATTTATTTCATTTTATTAATTTTATTACAACCAAATAACATTCCATACAAGCAAGTCAAGTTTAACAAATCTAGGTTTGAAACAGATCAGCCCCCACCCATGAGAAAGAGAGCTAGGTCAGCAGAGTAAAACTTAAAAATATAGTAAAAATATGTAAATAAATAAAAATAAACAGAAGAGGGGAGAGAATCTGCTTTCTCGATTTAAATGATTATTCTAAAATGTTATTTATTGGATCCTGCCAGGTTGTGAAAAAGTTTTGTACAGATCCTTTAAGTAAGAATTTGATTTGTTCCAATTTCAAATAGTATCTAACATCAGTTACCCACTGACTTAAAAGAAGTGGGCAAGGATTATTCCAGTTGAGCAAGATAAGTCTACGTTTCAATAGTGTAGTAAAGGCAATCACAGTTTGTTTGTCTTTCTCTACTTTAAGCCCTTCTGGAAGAACACCAAACACCGCTGTTAATGGGTTAGGAGGGATTGTGACACCTACGCTGTCTGATACATATTTAAAGATTTGGATGATGTTAACTTGGTGCACACCCAAAACATATGGCCCAATGATTCTCGAACTTGATTACAAAGTTCGCAGGTTGGATCTTGCCATGGGAACATTTTGGACATTTTTAAATGAGACAGATGTGATCGATATATAATTTTAAGTTGAATAATTGTATGCTTTGCGCATATGGCACTCGAGTGAATTCTGTGCATAGCTGCCTTCCACTTCTTTTCTGAGATGTTGAGTGAGAGATCCTTTTCACAATGTACTCTGGGATCTTTGAAAGAGAAGGACTTTAAAATGTTTTTATATATTATGGAAATGCTGTCTGAGACCTCAAGACTGATCAATATTTTTCCGGAATAAAGGTAGGTGGGAAGTGAGGAAAATTGGGCAGATTTTGTTTAAGTTTCCAATTTGAAGGTAGTGAAAGAAATGTGTTGCTGCAAAGTTAACTTTAGAATGTAATTGTTCGTACGATGCAAAGACGTTGTCTATGTACAGATTTCTAATTGATTTAATCACGAAAGTTTTCCAGACATTAAAAACTGCATAAGTTTGAGAGGGTGGTAAAAGGTGGTTCTCGTGCAGAGGTGCCACAGATAAAAGCTTCTCTATCTTAGCACTAGAATTACAAGAGCCTACGAAAAGTATTCGCATTGCAACAGGTACACATGTCGTAAATGTAGGAAGGATGGTCGTTGTGTGTGTGTGTGAACTGTTAACATTTGAATCTGATGATTGCATATAGCGCTGAACTTACCTCTCTGTACTATTCTTTCCTCTGCATGTCCTGGAGTACAAAAGAAACAAAATACAGCAACATGGAGACTGTCAAGATCGAAAAAAAAAACAAGTGGTCACTGATTACAATCGCAAGATGTTATTCGAATAAATATGAATAATATTAATAATGTTGCATTCGTGCCACAATGTTTTCCGAAATGTACTATACAGGTCATAAAATAAATAATTCCAAATATCATATATATTTATGTCTCTGTTTTTTTTTTTTTGTCAGTGCGGCTTTGACATCATAGGTGCATACTAATTCAGCGTGAGCAGGAACACTCAATAAAACTGAATAAAAAAAAATTATGTAACAGTGAGATATGAAGAAGGCAGATTCACCAGTCAACTGAGACCTCTCTACGTGAAAACAGCAGTGTCAAATGCGGGGAGGGAGGGGGCTTGGGTATGTTTGGATCGTGAACGCGGCTGAGAGAATAAAACTGAATTAAAAAAAACCAAAGCTAACCTTTACAAGTATCATAAATTACATCGGGTCTTACAGACTGGAATCAAATGTATGTTTTTATTCCAAAATAGTTAGAATAAGTGCAGTTCACTTCTCAAAACGGACTCGTCCGGGATCGAACTCGTGAAGTTTTGTTTACCAGTCAACAGTTGATACTGTTGCGCCACCAAAACGATCTTAGCAAATGCGTGTAAATATCGCACCCTAACGCGGGTTCTTTTTTTGCAGTTATATTCTTGAATAGAAGTGCACTTGTTCTGTTATATTTGTACCTTTTGTGAAAGTGTTTCTTTGATATTTGGAATTCAGGCTTTACACATTATACACTTCATGTCTACATTTTGTCAATTATTACTAAAACATGAAAAACATTTCTGTTTTAACGATGTCTTTACATAGATCGTTGTAGACACAGAACACACATGAAATGCAAGTGTTCCAAATAATGATATAGTATTTATAAAAGGTGTCATTTTGCTTGAATTCTCACTCTATACATCTCTAATCAACTGACACGCAGGTAAACAGACTTGAGCTGAGAAAACTGTGCGGAGTCGGGGGATGTGATGGCAGGCTGCTTGCTGTTTGCTGCTTATCCACACATTTACAGGACAAAAAACGCTGACCTAGAGGTTAGAAGCGATTTAAGGTTGGATGGATCTGGTAATTATAGTGTAGGCTCTGGTAATTATAGTGTTAATCCTTGGTGAAAAGTTTGAGGTAGAATTTTATCGTCTCTAGCTTTTGTAAATGTTGCTAATAAAAGGGGAGCTTTTTTTTTATATAAAATTTGGTATGGTAGCCATCAGGGCTTGCTGCTTTCCCATTCGGAAGTGAGTTTATAGCATCTAGTAATTCTGATAGTGCCAGAGGTTTATCCAGTTCCTCTGCTCTGAGAGTATTTAGTTGTGGTATCTGCAATGCATTCAGAAATGTGTTAGATTTTTGTCTTGTCTTCTTTAAACTAAGTAGAATATAATGACTTCTAGTAGTGTCTAAATGTGTGCATTATATTTTTATGGTCAATGATTTTGTCTCCATCTGTGTTGGTGATTGCTGGGATTGCATTTCGAACTTCCTGCTTGTGAATTTGTTGAGCTAAGTTCTTATTAGCTTTCTCTCCATGTTCATAGTAATGATGTCGTGATTTAAAAATGAGTTGTTCAGTTTCTTTAGCTGTTAAGAGGTTGAGTTCTAAATGCAGAGCCTGTCATTTCCTATGAAGGGCCTCACTTGGACACCTGGCATGTTCTTGATCTATTCTAATAATTTCACTGATTAGCTCTGATACCTTCTTGGTTTCCAATTTATTTCTGTGAGATTGATATGAGATAATCTGGCCTCTTAAGAAAGCCCTCAGGGTTTCCCGGAGCATTCCTGCAGAAACATCTGAGGATGTATTTGTCTCTAAAAAAATCATTTTGCGTGGATATAAATTCTGTACAGTTCTCGTCTGCTATTAAAAGTGGGTTAAGACACCATCTGTGAGATGAGTATGTGGAGCATAATGATTTTAGCTCCAAGATCAAAGTAGCATTGTCAGAGATAACAATAGCATTGTACTTACAAGATCTTTGGCAAGAAATTGTTATCTAGAAAGAAATAATCAGTTCTTGAGTAGCAGTGATGCACAGGTGAGTAGAAGGAATATGCTCTTAGAGTTTGGGTTTAGAAATTTCCAGAGGTCTGATAAGTTGCGATCATTTACAAACTGTGTAATTGTCTTTGCCGTGTTAAATGTCATCGTCCCTATTTCAGGAGACCTATCTAGCTCACCAGCCATTATAATTTTATGAGTGTTCACATTGGGAATGGATGCAAATACATTTTGGATGAAGTCCTTATCATCCACATTGGGTGCATAGATATTTATCAAAATCACCTTACAGTTAAATAAATTACCCATAACAATCGCATACAAATGAGATTGTTCTATATATAAGAACTAGCTGTTTAAGCACGTTTTGTAAAAAAACCCAGGGTGATAGAAACTATTGAAATCATCAGAAAAAAATGTAAATGTCGAGAAGTCAGGTAATTGAAAGGAACTACTCTGGGCATCTCTCTCCTAGGAGGAATTCATTTTGCTGAATGTGCTTGCATCGCTTGTGTATTAGCGGCGAGAGGAGAAGTAAAAAGGATACCATTTTG